>NC_053492.1:105598896-105898896 GCF_905171775.1 Rana temporaria
GTATGACGATAAATATAATATATTAATGATAGATAGATAGATAGATAGATAGATAGATAGATAGATAGATAGATAGATAGATAGATAGATAGATAGATAGATAGATAGATAGATAGATAGATAGATAGATAGATATATAGAAAATGACACAACATTTAATTTATGTACCTGTTTTTATCTATATATATAATTTTAAAAAGATCATCATAAATAATTACATATCAATTTCTGTAAGTGTGTGTTGTAAATATGATGATAATATTTGTATTATACAGATGTATCTCACAAATATGTATATATATATATATATATATATATATATATATATATATATATATATATACATACATATACATATATATAGATATACAAAGATATAGATTGTACATAGATATATATTGTATATCTATTCCTTAACAAAATATTCCAGCTAAAAAAAAATCAGCATAAGCAATTATTTTCTGTAATACATGGTGTGTGTGTGTTGTGTGTTTGTACATTCTGAATTTAAATAATTAAATGATAAACATATATATTTACATAACATTCATTTTATGTTTGTGTGTCTGGCAAATATGATGATGAAAATATTTAAAGGCGAGTGTGTGTGTGTGTGTGTGTGTGTGTGTGTGTGTACATGCCACAATATTTCAGCTGAAAATAAAATTGGAAAATGACAAATACACAACCATTTTGGAAGTGTGTCAGCCAATCTTACACACACACACACACTTGTCTCTATACATGCCTAGGATAGTTTAGCAAATGCGATGTATGTGTAGACCTGTCCAGAAGGACTGACAGCACAATGTTGGTGCTCTCCACAGATGCTGCAATGTTTGGTGTGTGTGTGTCCAGGTACATTGCAGCACACACACATGCACACACACACACACACACACACACACACACACACCTGGCTTGCACTCATACCTCTGTAAAGCCATCAGAGGTGCCCCAGCTCCCCCCTGACATTAAACTCCTCACCTAACACCCTTCACATAAAAGCAGGAGGAGCTGAGGAGTTTTGGCTGCTTCTATTAGTGGATTAACTAACAAAAGCTGCCTCCATAATCTGCTCTATTTAGTGTTTTCCCTTTCTCTGCCTCCTGTTCCTCAGTGTTGTGTGCGGATGGTGCCTTGGTGTGGAAGGTATTGAGTCTGAGCTGCACGCTGATTGGACGTCCTTGCTAGGGGTGTCCACCCTTTTGATCATTAGATTGCATGCTGTACTAAGCAGGAAAAGGCTTTGAACTTCTCCACTTTTGGCTCAGTGTCTTTTTTTTTTCAATGCGCTGTTCCTCATTCCCAGCAAGGTGCTTTGCTAAACAAGACACCTTCAGGACGAAGTAAGGAAGTAATCTGTATGAGAAGCTTTCTCTTCCATTCTTCTGTCCTCTGTGTCTTTCATCGCAGACAACAAGCCATCCACTCACACATTGGACCTCCAGTAGAGCTTCTGCTGCTTCTGCTGGACCTGCTGCTGGACCTGCTGCTGCTGCTGGACCTGCTGCTGGACCTCCTGGATCTTTCAGAGTTGCAACTCCATCAAGAAAGCCCCCAGATCATCGCTTCGGTGGGCAGCTGCTTTTAAACCCCTTTTCCTTGTTCCTTCTCTGAATATCTGGCATGATTAGTTAAGACTCCATTCTTCATTTCCAAAAGGAAGGCGAAGAGGGGGGGAGTTGGCTGTAGCTGGTCGCTGAGATTGAACAGTACCATGTCTAAGCCTGTTGACCATATCAAGAGACCCATGAATGCCTTCATGGTGTGGTCCAGGGGGCAGAGAAGGAAGATGGCCCAGGACAATCCCAAGATGCACAATTCAGAGATCAGTAAAAGACTTGGGGCCGAGTGGAAACTTCTGTCTGAAGCCGAGAAAAGACCCTACATTGACGAAGCCAAAAGGTTGAGGGCTCAACACATGAAGGAACACCCAGACTATAAGTATAGACCAAGGCGCAAGCCCAAGAACCTTTTAAAGAAGGACAGGTACGTCTTTCCACTGCCCTACCTTGGAGACCATGACCATCTTAAATCAGGACTTCACATGAGTGCCGCTGATTCCATTTTGGGGGTCTCAGAAAAGGCAAGGGCTTTCTTGCCACCATCACCTTACTCTTTGCTAGACCCAAGCCAGTTTAGCTCCTCCGCTATCCAGAAGATGACCGAGATGCCACATACCTTGACCACAAGTTCCCTCAATTACGCCTCCACCCTGGGATACCAAAATGGAGCCTTTGGGGGTTTAAGCTGTCCCAGCCAACACACACACACGCACCCTTCTCCCACCAACCCCGGCTATGTGGTGCCCTGTAACTGTTCAGCATGGTCTACATCTAACTTGCAGCCCCCAGTTGCCTATATATTGTTCCCTGGCATGACTAAAGCTGGTTTAGACCCTTATTCCTCTGCACACACCACAGCCATGTAAAAAAAAGGACTTCTAGAGGAAATAAGAACTGCAATGGTGCATGTACAGGTGGACTGCCAGAGGTAGGTCCTAGAACAGTGATGGGAGAGGGATGCTGGAGGCTTTGGACCAACTCACCTGTAAGCTCCCGGCACAACGATGCACTTACTATTTATAAAAGGAACAGTCCAGTCCTTGTCACCCTCAAGCCATGCGGATAAGCTGGAAGTTATTGTCAGGACAAATTGTAAGAATCGTACAAATTCATCCTTTCTTTTTTTATTTGTAGCTATTATCCAGTTTGGACAGTACTTTTTAATTTATTGAAATGTTATGTCTATTTGAGTTTGCCTTTTATTTGAGCTGTGATTCTGACCTCGAATTTTGAAGGAACTGATATTAAATTATTTCAGAAAATAAGAATAATTAGTATTATTGCCAACCTGACCCGTTTTGCACACTTTTATTTGCTGTCGACTGAGTGGGATCTGTGTTTAGATATGTCACCCCGAAATTTGCATTGTTTTCTTTCTGGAGAGTTTAGCGCTCAGCGCTCTATTACTAAAAGGAATAACCTGTCAATGTGTCCCTATATTTACCCCCCCCCCCCAAAAAAAAGAAAACTTATTTTGTAAAGACAAATAATCATACGATAATGCTCCCTTTGACCATATTTCCTAGGGGTTGTTTAGTGTAAGAAGTGTGATGAATTGACGGGAAATGTGACTGACAGGCTTCATGTACTAAAAGGAATGATTGTACACACTTATCTCCCTTTATTTATCAAACCTTGTTCTTTTTTTTTGTTGGACAACAATCTTTTGAATAAAGACAATCTTGTCATTAAAAAAACGTCAAGTGTGCGATGTGCGTTAAACATGGGTGCAGATAAATGGTAAAGTTATGGGCTGCTATACAGGTGCCTTGGCAATGCCTTAACCTTCTAAGATATATATATATATATATATATATATATATATATATATATATATATATATATATATATATATATATATATATATATATATATATATATATATATATATAGCCTGGACAGGTTATGTGTGATGTGCTCTATTAAATCTGCTTCCAGTTGCAGGTCTATTGAAATGTATTAACTTATGACCTACTTGATAAATTAGAAAGTTGCAGTCTTGTATAAAAATGTCTATCTCATCCAGAACTCTTTCCCTTCTTTATTTTCTTTTCTTTCTTCTTTACTGCCTTCTGCTCTTCCTTTTTTTCTTATCCTTTCCTTCTTCTCTCTATCCTTCCCTCTGTCCTCCTCTTATACATCTTTCGTTATTTCTTCCTGCCCCCCCCTTTTATTTTTGTTTTTTACTTCCTTCTCTTCTTCATTTAAATGTATCTTTTCTTTCTTTCTTTCTTTCTTTCTTTCTTTCTTTCTTTCTTTCTTTCTTTCTTTTTTCTTTCTTTCTTTCTTTCTTTCTTTCTTTCTTTCTTTCTTTCTTTCTTTCTTTCTTTCTTTCTTTCTTTCTTTCTTTCTTCTCCCTGTCTCTATTTACTTATTTTATCCTGTCAATAAGTCTTAGAATGAAAGAAATCCTGCATACACTAGCCCAGTTGCTTTTAGTCTCTGACCTGTGGACTGTTTGTTTGTTTCATTCTTTCTTCCTGCCCACCCCCCCCCCTTTTTTTTATTTTGTTTTATAGTTGCTTCTCTTCTTCATTTTAATGTATATGTTCTTTCTTTCTTTCTTTCTTTCTTTCTTTCTTTCTTTCTTTCTTTCTTTCTTTCTTTCTTTCTTTCTTTCTTTCTTTCTCTCTTTCTTTTTTTCCTCCCTTCCTTTTTTCTTTATATCCTCTCTATGTCTCTGTTTACTTCCTTTCTCTTGTCATCTTAGAATAAAAGGAATTCTGCATACCTTAGGCCAGCTGATTTTAATCTCTGACCTGTGCAGTGTTGTAATTTTTTTTCCAAATCTCATCCAGAACTTTTATCTTCCTTCTTCTTTCTTTCCTTTATTTGTATCCTTACCTTCCTCTCTCTATCCTTCCTTCTGCCATCCTCTTATTGATTTTTCATTTCTTATTTTTTTGGCTCCTTTCTTTCAAAGCTGAACATACATTATACATTTTTTCTTGTTCGATTTCCTTTAGATTTACCTTCAACTATGTAGTGTAAGGGCCTGCCTGATTACATACAAATTGGACTTGTTGAGGTTTGATTATATGGTTTTGGTAAATCTAAAGGGAATTTGTACAAAAAGGGAATAATGTATGACCAGTACTTTCTAATTGTCTGATGACTCTGCTTCCATGTAATATATATATATCTATATATATATATATATATATATCTATATATATATATATATATATATATATATATATATATATATATATATATATATATATATATATATATATATATATCTATATATATATATATCTATATATATATATATCTATATATATATATATATATATATATATATATATATATATAGATAGATATAGATATAGATATAGATATAGATATAGATATATAGATATAGATAGATATATAGATATGTTACATGTATATTGGTGGGATTTGATTGACTAATCCATGCTGGGTTGAGCCATACATCCCAGGTTAGTAGACAGCCTTGGCATGGCTTATAGGATGTAAAGCTGACTTTCTCCCATAGCTGCTGCTCCGGGTCCAGAAGGGCCGCCGTGCTGAAATGACACAATGTTAGGTGCTCAGCTGATTTATCCTTCAATATGAGAAGAAGATTAGCATTTCGTGTCAAACAATTAGCATGAGGAGTCCTTGGAATAAATTCATTATGGGTCCTTTGTGAAGAGAGGATTTTCATTAGACTATGGCTGTTCTCCATCTGCTGCCCCCGGAACGGGTAAATGATACACGATGCTGGGTACTTGTGTTGGTGAGCGGAGATGGCAAGGTTACAATTAAAAGGCACACTCAGCTCTGAAGGGGTCTGGCCACTATAATAGCTATATTAATAAAGGCAGGATGGAGGACCATAAAAAGCCAGAGGTGAGCCATCATAAATGATGCTTTATTGGGGATAAGTCTGAATGGGATATCCTTAACATTTCCAAACAAATCTAGAAGGGGGGGGGCGAGGAGAGACTGAAGGCTTCTAAACACCAAGGGCAAGTGTCCAGCATAACCCTATTGTGTCCCTATACATTTAACAGGCACGATGACAGCTTAGAAAAAGACAAGTGTTTGCTGACTTAACCCTAAGCGACAGCAGCTGTCAGCGACACTAGCAACAGGCGACAATCACTGACTGCCATTATCAGCCTAAATGGCGTTTAATGGATAACTGCCTTCTACTGCCTCTATCTGCGCTCAACGATTTGTATTGCTGGCCTGAGTTATCCTAATGTGATCTATGGGGATAAGACCTGTGACCTGCTGTTTTCAAGATTATTGTAACTAATATATAATTACTTAGTTTGGAAATAAATTGTAATCTTTCCAGGCGCTCCCAACTTCAGCACCAGTTCTGGTCCAGGATACGATTGAGCTGGTCATGGAGGAGGCTCCTCACACTTCCCATTGGCTTTATTTTCTTTCTGTCTTAGCATTTCCTGTAGTCCTCTAATATTTACATTACACATTACTTGTACTGCTCAAAAAAAAATATACACAAATGTATCTCTCTGTATATACCAAAATACATAAATATATCTATATATATATCTATATATATATCTATATATATATATATATATATATATATATATATATATATATATATATATATATATATATATATATATATATATATATATATATATATATATATTTATTTATATTTTAATTGTGGATCTGTATGCATCTACATATGTGTCGTGTCTGTATGTATCTTACACACATACATATATAGCGAGAGAGAGAGAGAGAGAAATTTGTGTATATCACCATATCCTATCTTCCCAAGTTTGTGAGCAGCACAATGAAAATCTAATGTAAATAATAATCTATCTATCTATCTATCTATCTATCTATCTATCTATCTATCTATCTATCTATCTATCTATGTATATATATATTTATACATATATATATATATAAATATATATATATATATATATATATATATATATATATATATATATATATATATATATATATATATATATATATATACAGTGGTGTATTTTGACTTATATTTTTTTTAGTGTATATATAAGTCAAAATACACCAATATATCTAGATCTCTCTATATATATATATATATATATATATATATATATATATATATATATATATATATATATATATATATATATATATATTCGTTCATTCTTCAAATCGAGCTTATAATTCAAGTAATGTATGTGTTTGAAATATTCAATTGTATTTTCAAATTTTAGAACTGAACCAACCCAGAGAATTCTGCTCTTAACCTACAATGTGCATTTTTTGTGCAGTTAGACAGTTAGATGTCAGTTTGAACACTTGATACACAATCAACACATATGGAATTGGAGGATATACAAGAGAGATGGGGGATACATATCTGTACTTGAAATGCAGTTTTGGTTGTTGTGCTATTCCAATGAAATGATAGTACAAACATATGGTCCTGTGGATTGTGGTAGACTGATTGTACAGTGGGCAGGGACGGGGAATGGTGTGTGTGTGTGTGTGTGTGTGTGTGTGTGTTATGTGCAACTTTAATTGTTATCATGGAGGAAATCTGTTTATTTTACAGCATGGTTTTTCATTTTATTATATGGAAGAGGGACGAGTTAAATTCTTGTAATGATGCATTTAATTATAAACACACACGCACAACATATATATATACATATCTATATATCTATCTATCTATCTATCTATCTATCTATCTATCTATCTATCTGTGTGTATATATATATATATATATATATATATATATATATATATATATATATATACAGAGAGAGAGAGATAGATAGATATATAGATAGATATATATATATATCTATCTATCTATATATCTATATATAGATAGATATATTTATATATAGATAGATATATATATATATATATATATATATATATATATATATATATATATATATATATATATATATATATATATATATATATATATATATATATATATATTATGCACAGACACATTTTTTACTTTTTTTGCTAAGGCAGGTGTTAAGAGAGTTACAAGACAAGTAGATGAAGTGAACATTATATGTTTGATGTGTTTGAGCAGATTCCCTAGAGGGAATAACTGAATCATGTCAAACCTGTTTATCTGCAACTGGCTCTTTCTGGCAATAGAATCATTAAGCACATGAGCTGCCTGGCCACTCCTTTCATCGCTATGACTTCTATTCATCACTTTGGTTTTGTCTTACTGGATCTTCCCTGGATAACCTCTAAATTATCATGTTCTCTAAGTTGTGTTATCCTTTCTTATGAATGAATGGATGCATGTGTGTCTGTGTGTCTGTGTGTCTATCCATCGCTCAGCCTGTCTGCCTTGGTGTACTATTCATGATAAAGTCAAACAACAGCCAAAAAGATCCTCAAAAGAATGTGGGAGATGGATTGCAGGGTGGTGCCCTTTAAATACAAAAGTGTGTACTGTATCTATAGCTATCTTTCACTTGATCTTGATTTATACAATTTCACACACATACATATATATATATTAGAGGGGCAGCAGCAGTTAAACATAGTTATCTATGCACATAACCAGGTGTATTCCATCAGAATACTTTATTAATCCCAATATATATATATATATATATATATATATATATATATATATATATATATATATATATATATATATATATATATATATATAGATATATATATATATATATATTCTGTCCCAACCATTTACTAAAGGCGTTGAGAATCTTCAGACAAAAATGGTAAATATTCACTTGTATTATTAAATCATATAAGTAAACAAAATGAACTTTTCCTTTCATAAGACTGGATGATTGAAGTGAACTTCAGACTATGCATTGAATGAAGATTTTGGACTCCTTTAGTAAATCCCCTGTATGTATCTCCAGGCCCTGTATGTAGGTAGCTCTGTATTCAGGTGTCAGGGAAAAGGAAGCGATCGTTCGTTAATGAAGGGACATAAGTCGGTGTACATATACAATACGATACAAGTCGGGGAGTTGATCATTGCGGATTGTTGACCTGTGTAACGTCCTCCGCAAATATAAGAGTGGCATTAGACATTTGGGTGTATAACATAGAAGTATTATTGGCATTATTGTTTGCAGTCTTGTTATTGTAGAATAATGACATGATTGTACTTGATCCATGTGATCTCTGTAGAAAGTGCCAGTGTAGGGATCTCAGGCAGGAGAAGCAGATAATAGAACAGCAAGTTGAGATCAGTATTTCATACGATGGTGGAGTAGAATGAGAATCACGTGAGTGATTGGGGGGTGCTGAATCAGCACTTTCCCCCTGACGTCTGTCACTGCACAACACTGGGAACACTGTTAGTAAATAAGAGACAGTTTAGAGACTTCCCTTCCGCTTCATCTGTACATGTCGGGCAAGTTACAATGTGAAAGCTGATCCCCTAGCCGGGGGCATAGACATACCTGACCACTATTCTGTGCACAGCCCTGTCACTCTGCACATCCTGGAGCTTCTCTCTCTCTACCTTTGTGGGATGCCGACAGATATTTGTCGGATCAAACATAAAGATGGTCTCAAGAGAAAAGCAAGCAGCTCGCTCCCTCTTTGTTTACAAATACATAGGGGCCAGTCCACAGGTCAGAGACTGAAAGCAACTGGGGCAAAGTGTGCAGGATTTCCTCTACTCCAAGAAAGAAGAAAGAAAGAGGCACTGGTCATAAAATGGTGAAAAGGACGATTTGTAATTATAGATCAAGGAGTGAACAAAGAGGAAGGAAGAAAATAAAAATAAGTAAGCTGGAAGGACAGGGGGGAGGATTTACAGAAGGAGGAAAAGAAGAAAGAATGCAGTAATTAAAGGAAGACAAAAGTGAATGAAGAAAGGAGTGAAAGAAAGGAAGGAAAGAAGAAAATGAAAGAAAGAAAGAAAGAAAGAAAGAAAGAGAAAGAAAGAAAAATAAAGAAAGAGAAAGAAAAATAAAGAAAGAGAAAGAAAAATAAAGAAAGAAAAGCACTGGCTATAAAAAGGAGATTGGTAATTATAATGAGGAAAAAATGGAAGGAAGGAAGAATATGCTGGCAGGACAGAAGGAAGTATAGCCAGAAGAAAGAAAAGAAGAAATACATTAGTAATTTCAGGAAAAGAAAAAAAGAAAATGAGGAAAGAAAGAAAATAAGGAAAGAAAGAGGCACTGACTGTAAGAAAAAAGAAGTTTGGTAATTATAATGAGGAAAAAAGGGAAGGAAGGAAAGAAAAATATGCTGGAAGGACAGAAGGAAGTATAGCCAGATAAAAGAAAAGAAGAAAGAAATTAGTAAATGAAGGAAAAGAAAGAAAGAAAACGAGGAAAGAAAGAAAATAAGGAAAGAAAGAAGGAGGCACTGGCTATAAAAAAAGGAGATTGGTAATTATAGATCAGAGTGAGGACAAAAGGGAAGTAAGGAAGGAAGGCAGAAAGGAAGGACAAATAGACAGACGAAAGAAAAGAAGAGAGAAATTAGTAAATGAAGAAATAGAAAAAAAAAACGAAAGAAAATAAGAAAAGAAAGAAAGAGGCACTGGCTATAAAAAAAGGGAGATTTGTAATTATAGATCAGAGTGAGTACAAAAGGGAAGGAAGGAAGGCATAAGGAAGAATAGACAGAAGAAAGAAAATAAGAAATAAATTAGTAAATGAAGAAAGGGAAAGAGGAAAAGGTAGGAATGAAGAAGAAAGAAAGAAAGAAAGAAGAAAGAAAGAAAGAAAGAAAGAAAGAAAGAAAGAAAGAAAGAAAGAAAGAAAATTAGAGACAAGAAAAAAAGAAAAGAAAGCATGAGTAATGAATAAGGGAAAGAGAAGAAAAAACAGAGAAAACAGCTAAAGTCAATAGACATGGAGATGGGGAGAGAACAGCAGAAGGATTTGGAGTGGAAGGACGGACAGAAGGATTTGGAGTGGAAGGACGGACAGAAGGATTTGGAGTGGAAGGACGGACAGAAGGATTTGGAGCAGGAGGACAGACAAAACAGGGAGAGAGGTGAGATAAGATAGTAGGAGAAGATACATTGGTTGGGGAAGAATTGAATGTGAGATAGTGGGAAAGGATGAAGGAATATACAGAAGAATGAGTCCTATGAGGAAGAAAAGAAGATAAAGGGATCTCCTGAGGAGAGCAAGGGAAGCAAGATAAAATAAGAGGAGAAAGATGAAATAGGAAGGGGTGGCGGGTACAGAGAATCCTGGGGAAGAGAAGAGGATAGAGCTCAGGAATACACACAGTGCTGCAGGAGAGCTTTCCATCACAGACTAACATGTAAAATAGATGTCAGATGCACAGTCAGTAGATACTAATTTAGATGTAATAAACGAGCCCCAGTGGAAATGCTCCAGTAATTTAATGTTTGTCTACTTTCCTCTGAAGCCTCCATGCATTATTTCATAGCAGGCTTTACTCTCTTTCTTCATCATATCATCCTATCTTACATAAATCCAGCCCTTTCCCATTTTAACTCTTCTTTTCTCACCCCATGTATCCTTCTTCAGAATCACATTTCTGCTCCTTATCATTCACTTATTCATGCTCAGTCTTTCTTCTTCTCTTTATTTCCCACTTTAAGTTTCCACCTTCCATTTCAATGGCATTTCTTTTGTTGGGAGCCTGCCCCAAAAAAACAGTGCTTGGACATGCAGCAGTTCACCAGTATAGAGAAAAAAAATTCTGGTCAGTCTACCAGCCTCTATTTTATGTGTTTTAAACTTAATCAGGATGCAGCCATATTGAATAATTATCCTCAGGATGATCAGTGCTGAGAGCTATAGAATCTCTACAGCTTTCTGCTATATTTATGATACAAGGCTTAAAATCTACTGGCTGTTCATGGAAAACATAAATTAATAAAGACAAATTCTACACTGTCTTAGTATGTTCTATAGCAATTACATTTTCCTTCAGTTCACAAAAAAAAAATTCCACACTGCAATTTTCTAATTCGCCAAAATGGAATGCTACCTTATTTTTAATACATACCGTTAAATGCAGCATCAGTGCCATAAAGTGCTGAATAATTATTTTCAGTGTCCATGTACTGAGCTGTACACAATGACAAGTAAAACATAGAAGGTGGCAGAAAAAGACTAAGCGCTCCACTGAGTTTGTATTTCACCATTTTGGTCTGGGTACCTACCTATAGACCTATTTTTCCCAATCATGTACAAAAGTACTATTGAATGGCTCAGGCCTCGTACACACGACCGAGTTTCTCAGCAAAAACCAGCAAGAACCTTGCTGGGAGATATTTTTTTGCCGAGGAAAACGGTCGTGTGTACATTTTCGTCAAGAAAACTGTCGAGAACCTCAACGAGCCAAAAAGAGAGCAAGTTCTCTATTTTCTCGACGGGAGTCTGATTTGGCTCGTCGAGGATCTCGACAGGCTGGTTTTCAACGAGAAACTCGGACGTCTGTATGCTAAGAAACCCGCGCTTGCTCAGATTAAAGTATGAGACAGGAGTAAAAGTAGCATTTGTAACGGAGATAACACATTTTTAAAGCTGTAACAGACTGAAAAGTGCAAATCGTCTCTTACTAAAGTTTTATTTAACACGCAAACACATGAAATTAGCAAAAGCAGCCTCAAGAGTTTAGCCAGTGGAATCGAACTTCCCCTGCCGTTGTATGTGTTGTATGTCACCGCGTTTGAGAACAAGGAGATTTTGGCTTGACTGTGTGGACACAAAAAAAGCTTGTCGAGTTCCTCGACAAGCCTAACAAGGAACTCGACGAGGAACTCGATGTGTTTCGCCCGTCGAGTTTCTCGGTCGTGTGTACGAGGCCTCACTCTGCTGGAAGTCTTCTGCACAACATTCACCACTTTTTAAGTAAAATATATTTTTTTCTATTTTTTTAACTCTTCAACATTCCTCCTTCTACGGTAGTTTGAGGTCATGTCACCATGGTCTTGAAATCAGCTTCAAATTGAAAATACCCCCAAACCCATAAATCCTACTCTGTACTCTCCTATACTTATCCCTCTACCTGGAAATGTTCGCTTGCAAATAATTCATATTATGGGTTACCATCTGGCCTCCTTCCTCCAAAAAGACGCTTTAACTTTGTTTACTTTCCACCTGTATCTATTGGCAAATTCTTAGCAAGAATGCTTCCCTTTGAGCCATAAGTAGAGCTTTCCCTGTCGTTTTATATATGGTATGTATCAGACATTGTGGGTCAAGATTTTAATGTTTTATGTTTTTCTAGGCACACAGAAGCTGTATATATTGCACAGTTGTCAGCATTGCTGGAGGTTTATTTTAAATATTGATAATAAAAAAAAATCTTTCTTAAAGTGGTTGTACACCCATTACAACCACAGGTAAGCCCAGATTAAGGCTTGCCTGTAGGTACAAGAAATAGCTCCCAAACCTAAAAGGTTTAGGAGATATTTTCAAAAAATAGCATAGCTATGCATACTAGCTCTTGCAGGTTGTCTTTTTTTTTTTGGACGAGAAGGTTTACTTCCTCTTTAAGACTACACTTTCATGTGACCTAATGCCTAGGCACTCAAGATCACATGGTCACTGGCTACCAGAAGCAACATCTAATGTTTTCTGTTTCAATCGTTTTTATTGTATTTTCAACATTTTAAAGGTATGAAAACATTGGAACAGATATTGTATGTAATCCTTATGTTGTGTTGAAATAACATTATATATAGAACGTCTCACGAGAGACTATAATTTGTGTCTGTAGTTTTCAATCAGACAGACTTTGTCTGACAGACGACCGATGAGAAAAGAGGATCAGCAAGAGACAATTAGGCTGTACTTTCTAAAAAAAAAAAGGCCACACTCTTTATTTACAATTAGAAACCATACACTGAAATATAATAAAAATAGAAATAAAAAACACATATAAAGGTATTTAAATAAAGATGATGATTTGCTTAATTATATTTATTTCACAAAACTACGATTCTTTATTAAATGGAAGAAAATAATCAAGGAGAACTGGAAAAAAAGGTATGGTCACCAACCTGCAGAACATAAAAATGTGTTCAAATCCAGGTAGCATATCAAGAAACATTCACACACACACGCACATGCACATATATAGATATATCTATAGATATATCTATATCTATAGATATATATCCACGTACACTACTGGTCATTCAACCATTAGCACTGTACTCTTTGCTTAAAAACATCTAATTTTGTAAGCTCTAATGAGCAGGGCCCTCTGATTCCTCTTGTACTAATTTGTAAAGTAACAGTACTGTCTGCTTTAATTTTGTTAAGAGCTGTGCAAACTTTTGGCGCTACATGAATCCTGTATAATAATTATAATAATAATAATTATTATGTATTTAAAATAGGGAGTCTCAGTTCCTACACATCAACACAACACTACAAAAATCTTACATTACTTACATGCAGTTATACAAGTATTCTTATTTAAGTACTGTATAGCCGCTTTACACATATACACATTTTTTAAATGATTTTGAAAATCAATCTAATAGGTGGTGAGCTGTAATTGTTTTGATGCACTTGTCCACTCCTAAAGAATCCTAAAATTAAGAAAACATAATTGGCTAGTTTTCTGAATTGTGTGTATCTCCGCAGATCAGATAGGTTTACATGTAAGTATTCAGGCAAATCAAAAAACAGCAAATTATTGATTTTCTTAATTCCTTGTCAAAATATCTTTATTTGTGATTGACAAAAGATTTGTTCAAACATTGTAAAATGAAAACATTACAATTAGGGTGAAGCGTTCATAAAGATGTTATCTCGAAAGATTTCAAATAACGTTAATAAAGTAACCTTAGTGGAAAAGTATATACCATTCTTGTAGCATGTTAATTCTGTGGTAGTCTAACTTGTAAATAAACTTAATGCCGTATATTCCAAACTGATAAACCCGATAATTAAGTCTATTTATCTTATCTTGTCAAACCGTGGAAGCTTCATTTTCCCGTTGTCCACCTAAGATTACTTAAGCGAAATATAAACTGAAATCTTTGAAGCGAAGAGTGGAGCAGAAGAAAAAAGAAAGAAAGAAAGAAAAAGAGAAAGAAAAAAAAAAAAAAAAAAAAAAAAAAAAAGGAGAGAGGGGGGGGGGAAGGAGGGGATGGATAGGTCAGGGGAGTCTGCAGAACCAGGCCGGGAGGCAACTTTACTTGAGCAAGAAATGCAGCTATTGCTACGATGGCTGGGCTACCAAGGCATCATCACATCATCATTAAATGCATTTGACATTGTGTAAGTGATCCAGGGTTTCCACTCTTTTTCGAACTTGGTGATCGTGCCCGAGTCTATGGCTGACATTTTGGCATGAACCATTGCTGTATTTGTTCTAGATATAACTTCCATTACTGACAAATTTGGGGATTTCCATGCTTTTGCAAGAGTTTGCTTGGCGGCTGTGAAGAGATGCCTAATAAGTATGAATTGTGTATGCGATAATTCATCAGGTTTTAAATTGAGTAAAGCTGTTTTGGGGTCTAGATGAATATTCTTTTTTGTCAGGGTGTTAGCCAATTGAAATATTTCCAACCAGAATGTCCGCGCTTTCGGGCACGACCACCAGACGTGGTAATAAGTTCCTGTGTTAGAGCATTCCCTAAAGCATAGCTCAGAGTAATTATGTGTGTATTTAGCTATTCTAGCTGGCACAAGGTACCATCTAGAAAGCACTTTATAGTTCGTCTCTGACGCAAGTACATTTGGGGATGCTGTTTTAGTGTTAGACCATATTTGGCTCCAGTCTGAGTTACTCAATTCTGTTTCCAGGTCCTCCTCCCATCGGCGGACATATAAAAGTTTCTCGGTGTTGGGTTGCGTGGTTAGTTGGGAGTAAAGGGTAGATATCAAGCCTCTTGCGTGCGGGTCTTTTGTACAAAAGGTTTCAAAAACTGATAGCTGAATTGGTAGGGCAGGTGCGTCTGCCATGGGTAAAAAAAAGTTTTTAATTTGCAGGTACCTGAATAGTTCCTTTTGAGGGATACCGTATGATTCACATAGTGTAGGGAAGGGGATCATGGAGGAAGAATTAAAAAAAAATTTATGTTTTTGGATGCAATCCCTTTTCACCCACTCTTTGAAAGTGCCGGGGTAAACCCATGCTGGGTAAAAAGCCGGATTCTTGAAGAATGAGAGTAACGGCGAATGTGGGGATTGTAGGCGGTTCTTGGTTTTAATTCTATCCCATAAGGATAGTGCGTGCTTAAGGACGGGATTACTTATATGTTTACGTAAGTTTGGGGTGATCCAGAGTACGTTGGATATTGAGATAGGGTCGCATTCTAACGCTTCTATAGATGCCCATAGTGGTGTCTCGTGCGTTGCGTGGTATTTCGTTAAATTTGCTAGTTGTGCTGCTTGATAGTAATGTAAGAAGTTGGGATAGCCTAAGCCTCCGTTAGTCTTGGGTAAATGAAGGGTTTGGGGTTTAATTCTTGGTTTGGAGGAGCCCCATATGAAGGATGAGACTCTTCTTTGGAGTATTCTAAAATAGTAAGCCGGGACAGGGATGGGAAGCACTCGAAAAAGATAGAGTAGTTTTGGTAGAATTGTCATTTTGATGGCATTTATTTTACCAAACCACGACAGTGGAAGTTGGGTCCAGGATTTCATGAGGTTGGTTACTTGTTTTAGGAGAGCAGGGTAGTTAAGCGAGAACAGGTCGGATATAGCGGCTGTAAGGTGGATTCCTAAGTATGGGATGCTTTTGGTTGGCCAATCGAAGGGAAGACCTGATTTGGCGGCACTTAGTTCTATGGATGAGAGTGAAATATTTAAGGCTCTGCATTTTTTGGAGTTTATTGCTAATCCTGTAAACGATGCGAACTGATTCAAAATAGGGAAAAGGTTGGGGCCTGAGACCTGGGGTGATGAGAGGAAAAGGAGAATATCATCTGCGTATAAACATATCTTGTGTTTGATACCTCCCAATTCTATGCCTAGGATTGTGGGTTCCGTCCTGATCTTTTGAGCGAGGGGTTCTATAAGAAGGGCAAATAGTAAAGGGGATAAGGGGCAACCCTGTCTTGTACCTCTTTGTACATTAAAGGTATCTGATTTATACCCCGCGTATTTAACATACGCTTTAGGGTTCTTGTACAACTCTAGGATCCAATTTATGTAATTAGGTCCAAATCCCCATTTCCGCAAATTATATTCCAAGTAAGACCAGGAAACGGAGTCAAAAGCCTGCTTTAAGTCTAAGGAGACAAAACACGCTGGGATCCCTCTCTTCTTGGCTATGTGTGCAATTAAAGTTGCCCTCCTTATATTATCCCCTGCCTGTCTTTTGGGCATGAACCCTACCTGATCTCTATCGATCAGTGACCCGATAAATTTATTTAGACGGCGTGCTAGTATTTTGCCTAGCAATTTGATGTCGGTGTTCAGCATTGATATTGGGCGGTAGTTTTCACTAAGAGTGGTGTCTGTGTGTGGTTTAGGGATCATACATATAGTGGCCATTAAAGACTCTTGCCTGAAGGATTTTTGTTTCAATAAGTCATTGTAGGCTTCTGCCAACCTGGGGGATACTAGATCTTTAAGAGTTTTATAATATCTAGCTGGGAACCCGTCCGGACCAGGTCGTTTGTTTAATTTTAGGTCATTAATTGCTACAACTACTTCTTCTTGTGTTATTATCTCGTCTAACTGTGATTTTTGAGCTTCGTTTAATTGCGGTAATTTAATCTGTGAGTAAAAGGATTCTGCGTCTGATTCGCTAAACGAGTTTGCTTCCGAGTACAGTTTTTTTAAATGTGAGCTGAATTTTTGTACTATTTTAATTGGGTTACTGGATAAATATTTATTTGCAATTTTTAGTCTTATTGGATTGTGGGTTTTATTAATTGAGTTTAGTGCTCTTGCTAAGTATGTCCCAGGTTTGTTGGCGTTTTTATAAAAAGAGTGTCTGGACCTAAGTAAGGTTTTGTCTGCGGATTCTGTGAGGAAGAGGTCGTATTCTAATCTCGCTTTATCAAGCCGGGCTTTAGACTTGGAAGTATGATTATGTTGGAAGGCCAGGAATGCTAAGTTGTGTTCTGTCTCGAGGTTTTTTGCCAGTTGTTTACGTTCGCGCTTAAGGGTTCCCAGTTGACGTTGTAGAATCCCCCTCAAGACCGGCTTATGCGCTTCCCAGAGTGTAAGCGGGGAGATTTCTGGGGTTGCATTTAGTTCAAGGTATTCTTTTAATCTGTGCTCAATCTCTGCACAGTAGATTGGGTGTTTGAGCAGTATCTCCGGGAGATACCATGTAGGATCGTGATTCTTTGGGATCGCTGATGCTACTGTGGTAATTACCGCGTTGTGGTCTGACCAGGGTATGGGAATGATGCTGGAAGTGAGCACCTCCGGCAGCATTCCCGTTGTTAAAAATATGTGGTCTATACGGCTAGAGGATTGGTGAGGATTAGAGAAATATGTATAGTTGCGTTGTGTTGGGTTGGTTTCTCTCCAAGAGTCCACTAGATTGTATTTGGTTAAAAGATTAGAGAAAGTCCATTTAGCTTGATTGCTCGGAGGGGAATAGGGCGTTTTGTCAAGGAATGGGAGGAGGACCTGGTTGGAGTCCCCGCACACAAATAGGGATCCCATCTTATGTGCGTTGATTGTTTGAAAAAGGTGTGACATGAATGCCAATGGGTTGATGTTAGGTGCGTAATAGGACACGATAGTCACTTCCGCGTCCATAATGTAACCAGTTAAAATTATGTAGCGGCCCTCTGGGTCCTTGATTTCTGACTTCAGAGTGAATGGTGTAGTTCTGTGGAATGCTATCAAGGTACCTCTCTTTTTAACAGAAGCAGATGCAGTGTATACTTGTGGATAGGATGCATTATAGTATTTTGGGGTAGCTGTAGGGGTGAAATGAGTTTCTTGCAAGCAAATCACGTGTGCTTTCTTGGCCTGAAAGTATCTAAATGCTTTTGTGCGTTTTTGTGGTAAGTTCAGACCATGTACGTTAAGTGACAGTATGTTCAACGGAGCCATGATAGCCAAACCAACATGCTTTTCTTACCGTGATTCCATGAGCTGTTTTCTCCCGGCCTACTCCATGCAGACAGATGTGGAAGAGGGAAAGGAGAGGGTTGGGAGGAAAATAATGTAAAAAGAAAATGAGAAACATTACTACATGTTATAACATTAGGCTTTAACGTTCTAAATGCGCATTCAAGTAGGTCCCTTGAAGGGCAAGGTGTGACCCCCTCAAGGGAAAGGGTGCCCTTGTCTGATCCCCGCATATTATTGCGAGGACCAGAGGAGAGCTCAATGAGGCGCATGTAGTATCCGTGCAATGGAGACCCGCATACTGAAACATGTTTAACTTATCCATATGGATACCTATAAGTGATTGCTGTAAATAAACTGTTGAGAACTGAACGAGCTGGCTTTGCTCCTGGGCGCAAAATTTGAAATGTATGGGGGGCAAGGAAGACTGCCGCTCCAACCACAGCAGATTTATGCCTCTAAATTCTAATGTAATTTTAGTAAAGTGGTAGTATTAACGGAGGTTGGGCAAAGCATGCGACAGAATGAAGTGAACTAAGTATTTTTGTTGTGGTCAGTAGAGGGTGCTGTGGTGTTTTGAAATTTTCTCGCCAGGAAATTAATAAATTAAAATAAGTGTTACCCGGACACTTGCTCTAGGAGTATCAAAAGTGGGGTGAGGGTTAAATCCAACTGTAAGTTCATGTAATGTGACCTGTGATGAATATGGGGTTACCCAAGTGGTCACGTTTTGGGGATGAAGGGAGTGATAGACATGTAAGCTTAAATTACATATATAAAAATAAAATTAAAATGCAAGTGATAATGAAAGATTTTCACTCTCTCAGGTTCTGTCAGTTCAGGGAAGCTACATATCTGTGAGGAGAAAGAAATGGAAGAGTCAGAGGATTTTTGCAAGGGAGCTTCAGTCCATTGTGTCCTCTTGATCCTGGGTGTGTGCAACGAATCTGCCACGTTTATGTGACTGCTGTATGCCGTTATTGTGCTCCTGGTTAGAAGGGCTGTTGTGTGAAGAGGTAGATGCTGCTCTTCTGCGAACCGTATTTGTTGTAGTGGATCCTTCTACAATCTTGAAATCCAGCAGGGCTTGGCGTAGCTGCTCCGGGTTTCTGCAGACAATTTTCGTTCCCTGAAGTGTAAATCGCAGGGAGAAGGGGAAGCCCCATTGGTATTTTATATTGTGGCGCTGCAGCTCCAGCAGGAGAGGTTTCATGGCTCTTCTTTTTGCTATAGTGAGCTGTGATATGTCTGCAAAAATTTGGTATTCATACCCTTGGAATGACAGGTTCTTTTTGTTCCTGGCAGCTTCCATTACTTGTTCCTTTGTCTTGTAAAAGTGGAACTTGGCTATTATGTCCCTAGGTGGACCGTCAGTTTTTCTGGGTGCGAGTGCCCTGTGGATCCTATCCATTTCCAGTCTTTCTACCTCCAATCCTGGTATTAGCTCTTGACATATAGCCATTGCAGTGCCCTGCAGGTCTATGACTGACTCAGGGATCCCCCTGAATCTAATATTGGACCTCCTGGCGCGATTTTCGAACTCTTCCAGTCTATTCTGCAGCACCTCATTTTCTTCCTTAAGAGAATCTATTTCTGTCAGGCAGTCTTGTGTATATATTTCTACCTCTTCCATTTTAGTCTCCAGAACTTCAGTACGATATCCAATTTCCCTTATCTCTCTTGTGAGACTAGTTGTAATTTGGTCTGAGGTAACTTTTAGGGCTTTATGAAGCATTCTTTCAAATTGCTTCAGTAATCCTGAGGGGATTGCTAAATCCTGGTTACTAGATGGTGTCATGTCTATGACCTCCTCCTCCTCGCTTTCTGAGCCCAAGTCACTATGTGCTGGCATTAGTTTTGCTGATTTTGTCAGTTTCTTTGTCCCCTTCCCTGAGGTGATTTTGTCTGTGGAGCCTGGCGCCTTTTTAGCTGTATTTGCTGTCTGCTGCGCTCCACAGCCTAAGCCGTTTTTATTCTTGCTCCTTGCTCCCCCGAGAACCATTGTATATTCAGGGGGTGTCTCTCACCTCTCAGGGAGATGTGTCCGTGTTCCTGCCCGTATTCAGCTTGATTTACTGGTGGTTATCCACGGGTATTCTCGTACACGGAGCGGAGCCTCAGCCTGACATGTCCGTCCAGCTGAGCCCCGCGCATGCGCCTCCCGATTTTCTTAATTCCATTAACAATTAGGAGCTTGCGGCTGGATGCAACTCTCGCTTAAGCCTCGTACACACAACCGAGGAACTCGACGGGCGAAACACATCGTTTTCCTCGTTGAGTTCCTTGTCAGGCTGTTGAGGAACTCGACAAGGCAAGTTTCTCCATTCCCGTCGAGGAAATAGAGAACTTGCTCTCTTTTTGGCTCGTCGAGTTTCTCGACAGTTTCCTAGACGAAAATGTACACACGACAGGTTTCCTCTGCAAAAAAATATCTCCCAGCAAGTTTCTTGCTGTTTTTTGCCGAGAAATTCGGTCGTGTGTACGAGGCTTTACACTCATACATTTAACCACTTAAGCCCCGGACCAATATGCCGCTAAATGCCCAAAGGCGTTTTTACAATTCGGCACTGCGTCGCTTTAATAGACAATTGCGCGCTCGTGCGACGTGGCTCCCAAACAAAATTGCCGTCCTTTTTTCCCCACAAATAGAGCTTTCTTTTGGTGGTATTTGATCACCTCTGCGGTTTTTATTTTTTGCGCTATAAACAAAAATAGAGCGACAATTTTGAAAAAAATGCAATATTTTTTACTTTTTGCTGTAATAAATATCCCCCAAAAACATATATACATTTTTTTTCCCTCAGTTTAGGCCGATACGTATTCTTCTACCTATTTTTGGTAAAAAAAATCGCAATCAGCGTTTATCGATTGGTTTGCACAAAATTTATAGCGTTTACAAAATAGGGAATATTTTTATTAATTTTTTTTTTTTTACTACTAATGGCAGCGATCAGCGTTTTTTTTTCGTGACTGCGACATTATGGCGGACACTTCGGACAATTTTGACACATTTTTGGGACCATTGTAATTTTCACAGCAAAAAATGCATTTAAATTGCATTCTTTATTGTGAAAATGACAGTTGCAGTTTGGGAGTTAAACACAGGGGGCGCTGAACGTGTTAGGCTTCACCTAGTGTGTGTTTACAACAGTAGGGGGGTGTGGCTGTAGGACTGACATCATCGATTGTGTCTCCCCTATACAGGGGATGACACGATCGATGCGCCGCCACAGTGAAGCACGGGGAAGCCGTGTTTACATACGGCTCTCCCCGTTCTTCAGCTCCGGGGAGCGATCGCGACGGAGCGGCTATAAACAAATAGCCGTGCCGTCGTCCCGGATCGCTTCCCGAGGGAATCCGCCCGCCGCACGCAGCGGGGGGGGGGGGGTCACGATCGGACCCCCCACTCGCTAGAAGGCAAGGACGTATATATACGCCCTTCTGCCTGTCCGTGCCATTTTGCGGACGTAAATAGTCGTGCGGCGGGCGTTAAGTGGTTAAAATCCAAATCCAGACGATTTTTTTTTATTATTCATGGGTAGGTAGATTTGGAACCTCTGTTATATTTTTGATGTATCTGACTTGATTGGGGATCTTTCTTCTCACTTTCTGTCTCTGTGCTGCCAGAACAAGAAGTGAAGAGAAAAAACTAAAGAGAGGTTTTTTTTAACTCTTTTATTCTTTAACTTGACTTAACTTATTCCCAGTCTATGAAGAAAACATGTTTTGTTGCTGTCTGTGTCTCCAGTGGGGACATTTTCTTCTCTATGACCCCTGCCACTGAGGCCTCGTACACACGACCGTTTTCCTCGACAGAATCCATCAAGAAACTTGGTGGCAGAGCTTTTTTGCCGAGGAAAACGGCCGTGTGTATGTTTTTCATGGAGAAAACTGTCGAGGAACTCAACGAGAAAAAAAGACAGGAGTCCTCGACAGGTGTCTCAATTTCCTCGTCGTGTTCCTCGTCGGGCTGGTTTTCGACGAGAAACACATTCGTGTGTATGCTTAGAAACCCGCACATGCTCAGAATAAAGTATGAGACGGGAGCGCACTTTCGGTAAAAGTAGCGTTTGTAATGGAGATAGCACATTTGTCACGCTGTAACAGACTGAAAAGTGCAAATCGTCTCTTACCAAACTTTTACTTAACACGTAGTAACATTAGATTATCAAAAGCAGCTCCAAGGGTTGTGCCAGTTGAATCAAACTTCCCCTGCCATTGTATGTGTTGTACGTCACCGCGTTTGAGAACAAGGAGATTTGGTCTTGACAGTGTGTACACAAAGAAAGCTTGTCAAGTTTCTCCACAAGCCTGACAAGGAACTCGTCGAGGAAAACGATGTTTCATTTACGACGAGTTCCTCAGTCGTGTGTACGAGGCCTTACTTAAAGTGGATTTGCACCCACAAATAGAACTTCCACTTTAAAGAAAGGTGACCCCCTGACATGCCACATTTGGCATGTCATTTTTTTTGGGGGGGGGGGCGGAAACCCTCTTTTTAAAAGCTCCCACTTCCTCCCTAGGTTACCTCGGCGACCGGAACAAAGTCACCTCTCCCCCTCCCTCTCCGCAATCATCTGGGACACGTCACAGGTCCCAGGTGATTGCTCCGCCAATCACGGTGCGCAGCGCGGCTCACGCATGCGCAGTGTGAAGCCACAGCCGGGCGCACACAGTGACAATGCCGGCACCGCGGAGAGGAGGGGGAGACGAGCGGGGCTTCTTTCACCACTGAGACAAAGGCCTATAAGTGCAGAGTTTACATGAAACCTTATATATGCAAAGGGGCATAATCACTGCCAACCATGTGTGCCCCTTCATATTACAGAATAATATAGTATTTTTTCTTTCACATATCACTTTTTTTAATGCCTCTGCTGTCTGGGTCGGTACTAGGCTTATAAGGAATAGATGTAGCAGAGGCTGCGGTGGCACCTACCTCAGATCCTTTGCTTAGGAGGTGGTGCAGATATGGCATGAGCCTCTGTTTTGGCAAACAGTGTCCTGCACTGTTCAGATTGACAGCTTAGTCTTGCAGTTTTACACTGGGAAACCACAGCTCCCCAATGTTATTAATGGGACTCAGCTGTCAGTGTGCTCTGTATCAGCTCTTCTGATACACAAAGCATAGTGATTACATTTAGAGAGCTGCTCTCCTGTATAATCTACAGTGCTGGGCGCTCAGTGTGACAGTCTGTTCCCACTAGCGTTGTAGCCTTCATTCATAATTTAGTGTTATATAAAGGCTGCGTAAAAAAAAAAAAAAACATTTTAGCCTTAATAATCCTTATTTTTATTTACTCCATCCCCTTCTTCCCTTACTTTTTTTTACAGATCTTTTAGAAATTGTTCTTTTGTAACTTTTTTAAATTTGTGTTTGTTCATTTCTGTAGCACTGCATTAAAAAAAAATCAATCAACCAGGAACATAATTCTAGTAGCTTCATAAAAGATACACATTGCGGAATAAAAATAGCTTTTTATGAGTTGTACACTACTTTATTTCTCAGATGGACAAATAATGTTTGATTGTAATAATAATCTGATTTGCACACTGATTATTACTAAATCACCATGGCTTGACCATGTTGCAATGTTTCTCCTATCCCTTTCAGTTGCCCTTGGTCCAAAATGTGGTAACACTAAGGTAGGGGGGACAATGGTTGTCATTTCTGTACTCTTCACTGGCCTGGCCACTGTAGGCAGTGCCGATCCTGACCTCCTTGGGGCCCTAAGCAAAGCGACATGTTGCATTAAAGTTGAGAAGCGGGGGGGGCTGCCGACAGTGATTTGTCATGTTAAAGATTAAAGTTGAGAAGCAGGGGAGGGGGTGTTCTGCTGTCGGAAATTACATCTTACATTAAAGTGAGAAGCAGGGGGTGCTGACTTCTTACCTCTTCTCCCATGCAGCCAGCGAGTTGAGAGGGTGAGGGGTCGAAAATTACTTCTCACCAGGCAGGGTCTCTAGTAATTTGGGGGGCCCTTCGCAGCCTTGCGGGGCCCTAAGCGGCTTGCATAGTGAGCCTATAGGGCGGATCGCCCCTGACTGTTGGTTTGGGTGTGCAAGCTCCATTGGTCTCATTTGAAGAATGGGCAGGGTTGTTGCCTTGTGTGCAAGAGAACTATGTATGAGGTATAGAAAAATTTCAACATTTAACCCCTTCCTATCCATGTTTTGTATAAAAATATCACCAACATATTTTTTACAGTATCACCCCTTTAAAGAGCCACCAACTGACGCTTAGGGTAGCTAGTGGCTCTAAATCCTGAATGTCACTGACAGCTTGGAGCCCAAATGACAAGCGTTGTTTTTGATCAGGTGATCATTATGTCAGCTATGACATGCTGCATTTCTTATCTGCAATGCCATATGTTTAATGCTGTAATTACCAAATAATAGTTTCAAAAAAATGAAAACAAAATTGTATTTTAGAACTTCATGCAATTCTTAGCCTATAGTTTTAAAAAAAATAGCTGGGTCTTATTGAACACTATACCATGTAAAATCCTTACATGTCCTTAAAAAAAATATATATATAAAAGTGATTTAGGTTTGCAAATTAATCATAATGCTATTTTGGGGTTAACTAACATATGCTTATGCTGCTAAATTTGGCCTGGGTATCTGGACATCAAAGTCTTCTGGGCACAAAATGGTGCAATTAAAGCAATTAAGCAATTAAAAATATAAATATATATAAAGCCACAAATTGGACTACCAAAAGTGTCTCTGTGATAAACAAGGGCCTGATGTCTCTGATTTTAGGGGACAGATTTATAAAAGAATGTGCATGTTTACCATTAGATTGTTTATGTGTGGTCAACCAAATCATATTCTCATTGGCCCAGATTCAGGTACATTTGCGCTTTATTTGCGGAGGCACAGGGCAGCGGTTTTGCCCTGCGCCCACGCAAATATTTTGCGCTGCCCTCGATTCACGAAGCAGTAGCTCCGTAAATTGCGAGGGCGTGCCGTCAAAATTGCCCGGCGTAAGCGCGCGCAATGTAAATGATCCCGCCGGGAGCGGGAATCATTTATATTAGGCGCGCTCCCGCGCCAAGCGTAGAGCGCATGCTCTGTCGGGAAACTTTCCCGACGTGCATTGCGGCAAATGACGTCGCAAGGACGTCATTTGCTTCAGAGTGAACGTGAATGGCGTCCAGCGCCATTCACGAATCACTTACGCAAACGACATAGATTTTAAATCTCGTGACGCGGGAACGTGGGTATCCTATAGCATTGGCTGCGCCTGCTATTAGGATGTGTAACGTTACGCGAAACCCGACGTACGCAAACTACGTAATTTGCGTACGCAGGGCTCGCGCAACGTTGTGAATCGGTGTTAGTATGCAATTTGCATACTATACACAGATCACAATGGGAGCGGTCATCGCTAGAATGCAGCCTAAAATCTGCGTGGCATAAGAGCCTTATGCCACGCAGATTTTAGGCTGCAGTTGGCGTAGCGATGTTCCTGAATCAGGAGCATTCGCTACGCCGGAGCAAGTAAGCAATTGCGCCGTGTAACCTATGGTTACACAGGCGCAATTGCTTCTTGAATCTGGGCCATTGTATTTACTGTTTACATACAGGCTACAACATATGGCATACTTGGAATTAGCTGACAAGTCTGGTTAGCTATAGAAAGCATGCTCCATCATCGATAACTAAAAATAAATATGATTTTTTTTCAATATTTTTAAGTAAAATTAACTGCATTTAACATTTTTAAATGTGCATACAATGTAGGAATAAATTTAAATTTAGTGCACACTGGGGATTCTATTGATAACTGTTAATATGCTGCATATTTGTTCCAATAGCACAACATAGTGTTTTCTTTGTGTAATGTGAAGGAGTGGTACAGCCCTCCCCTGTAGCTGTTATGATAAAGTGCCACACTGTATACACACTATATATCACTTAAATTTGAATTACAATACTTTGTGATATATATACTGTATATATATATATATTTATATAAATATATACAAGTGATAACCATGAATAACAGCACAACACATACATCAACATTTAACACCACTGTGATTCCACTGTCAATATGACATGCAGTATTGAAACAAAATAAGTAAAGTGCAATTGTAGGAAAACTTTTCCGTGAATTTTGTGCAATTATTGCAAGTCCCTCCACCTTCCAAACTACATGCACCTCAACTTTTGACCTTTCGCAAGTCACTATGCCCCTTTCCCTTTAAGGAGCATAAAGATCCTCTAGTCTAGAGGGTAAGTACATCCTTATTTCTAGTGTATTCGCTGTATCATATAGCAATCCATATTGATGGTACTCATAAAAGAATCAGAAAAGATTTTTCAGTGCACTGGCTCTGTTGCACTCAGACAGCATGCATAGCACATTCAGGGTGTGCAACCCCCTTAACCCTTTCGTTGCCAGGCCTGTACTCCATTTTGTACACTCCAAACCATTTTTGCAATTTTTCCTTGTTTTTTATTTTTCACTTATAGCTTTCAGAACCATATATTTTCTGAAAGCACATGAGAATAAAAAGAAGGTGCTACTGATTTTTAGGCCCCGTGGTATTTGCGCAAATGTTTATCAAACCAATATATTTGCAAAAAATACACTAAAACCATAATTAGCAGATAAAAAACACAGGAAATTTTTCAAAATCCCTACTAAATATAAAAGCTTAACCTGTATTGAGTGAATAAATAACACATATTTGTAACTTTTAAATTGCACCTTTTTGCGAAACGGTGAAAATTGAACAGACGCAAAAGTGTAAATATCCAAATTTCTCAAAAAATCTGAAGGTTTTCATTTTTCCCTTACAGCTTTCAGAATTTGTGAAAGACCCCCAAAACCATAGATTTTATGAAAGCATATGACCTTTAGAATAAAAAGAGGGTGCTACAGATTTTTCAGACCCTGCAGTATTTGCGCAAATGTTTATCGAAACAATATATTTGCAATGATGGTGGCTGCGGGGAGCGGGTTTGTGGGGGGGGGGGGCTAGGATTGGGTGGAGGGGGGTAATTAGTGCTGGGGGGAGAAGGGGGCGAGGGGGATAGGCTAGGAGAGTGGTGGGGGCAGTTTTAGATGAAAGGGTGCGGCGGGGTGGAGAGGCACGGGACAGGGAGGCGGCGGCGTGGGTGGGGGGGGGGGGCGGTCACATTACGGGTTAATAACTCTGATCAGAGTATTGTAATCCGCTGATCAGAGTTATAGAATTATTCAGCAGAGTCTTCTGAACAATTCTGAGAGGGAGAAATTAGGTCAGTATGCCATACTGACCTGGCCACCTGCGGGCACTTTTGTACGTCAGTACGGAGTACTGACCTGGCAGTGAAAGGGTTAAGAAACACTTGGATATTGTAACAGCAACCAGAAACCAGGGTGTAAACTCCCTTTGTGTGCGCACTGATGTTACCAGGCCCCACCGACTTGTTTCGTCACACGTTGTGTGACTTTTTCATTTTTTATTTATTTTATTTTTAGGTGATATATTGACACATTCCGTATACACTTGTTCTGAACAAAAGGCACAAAAGCAACATTATTTGGATCCATGACAAAGTAGGACCACACCAGACACATTGGACATCAGTGTACGGCCAGTTATCATGCACACACTCAAGTGGGTCCATAATGCAAGTGCACTGTAACAATTTCTAACTTGTTCATTAGCTACAGTATAGTAAATCAATCTCAATGCATTGTTATTGCACAAAAGGATTGATTTTCCAAAACTGGAGAGTGCAAACTCTGGTGCAGCTCTGCCTCCAGGTTTTATTGTCAAAGCTTAATTGAACAAGTTGATGTTAGAAGCTGATTGGCTACCATGCATGGCTGTACTAGATTTGGGACTCTCCAGTTTTAGTAAATCCAACCCACTGTTATCTTTGTTTGGATAGAGTAAGGGAGGGTAAACCCCACTTCCGTCACCTGTGCCAGACATCCCCTCACTGCTATGTTGAACATTTTTGAACCAGTGACATTTTTTCTGAGCTGCTCAATTGTGGGGAAAGAAAACAACATAAACATTATACATATCACCATATCACTTAATTAGATTTAGTCTAGCTCATTTTATGGTCAACAGTAATCTGGACTTTGCAGCCAAGGTTACTTTTGTTTCCCAGTCTGTCATATTTAAAGTGAAGCTCCTATTTTTTACGAAAAATATAAAAAGACAGCAATGCATTTTTTTGCCATTTTTTCTGCTATATTTTCTAATATATAATTTTTTAAATTTGGCCCTGCCCCTTGCTCCCTCCTCACTTGCTGTGATTAATTGTGATTGTGGCTCCCGCTGCTGTGTCTCAGGCAATAAAAGGGAGAGACCAGAGAGAGCTTCTGCTTTTGTGCACATCGCTGGATCAGGATCAGACTCAGGTAAGTATAAGGGGAGGGGGGGGGGGTATGCACACTGAATGCATGACGGTAAAAAATCTTCAGTCTTTAGAACCAAGTTAGTAGGGTGGCCTAACACAACGTACATTGATAAGTGTTCATTAACCCATTGTTACGGTGCGTGCCGATGCTGCATCTGTCCCCCCAGCGTCTCTGCATTGAGAACCGAGAGATCGAACATCACGATCACTCAATTTTCAGAGCTCCCCAAGCAGAGAGCTGTGGACTGTCAGTCACCGCTCTCCACTCTGCTTGCTCCTCGCCTCATTGGAATGCTGGGCTGTGGAGGGGTGGGATCGGCCAGCTCAGGCTCTCAATGGCTTGCTGAGAGGCTGAGCCGGGTGTAAGTCCAGGCACCTGGCGGATCCAGACTTTATTGTCACAATGACACGGTCCCTGGACTGACTTCTGTGATGTCATAAAACGGGTCACAAAAGTGCAAAAGAACTGCACTCCTGTGATTCATATGAGAAGTCCAGCAAAACAACAAAAAAAGTTAACCAAAGAAAAAGAAAAAACACAAAACAAAAACATAGAGAGTAAAAAAAAAGGGGCAGACTCAAAGGATCGCTTAGTCTTTTTTTTGCAGCCACTCTTCTATGTTTCTGTAATGCCTGGAGTAGACTTCAAGACTCATTGTTCGTCAACAGTGAGTGTATTCAAACATGCTTTGGATGCTTTGGACGAGCATAGATCTATACTCACAAAAAATAAATACATTTTAATATAAATATATATATACAGTATATATATATATTTCTAAATCATGGAAAAAACTTGATGGACTACTTGCTCATTTTTTTTTATGTCACTTTTCTAGGCTTCTATGTTTTTATGTAAGCCCATTATTAAGACATCTTCAAAGGAGAATTATAGTATGCACTTCTGTGACCCATTTTTAGCAGAGGACGGACTGAAGTCCGATCTCTGCTGACGTCACCAATGTTAGTCCAGGCACCCTGTCATCCTGACAATTGGAGCGTGGACTGACAACCGGCTCAGCTTCTCAGCAAGCTGAGACGACCGCCCCTCCACAGCCCAGCACTCTAGGGAGGGAGAAATGCAGAGAGCTGTGACTGACAGTCTACAGCTCTCTGCTCGCGGATCTCTGAAAATGGAGCGATCAGTGGTGTTCGATCGCACAGTTCTCAGTGAGGGGCGCTGGGGGACAGATGCAGCATCAGACCTATGCTTCATCCACCTAGGTAAGTAGGAAGGTGCAAAAAAAAATCCTTTGCTTTTCTTTTAAGTTTCTTGCAAAAAAATAAAAAACCCCACCAGGTGATACACCACCACGCTCTCCCCACACTCAGTTGGAGCATGTGAAAAAATATCTTCTTGCAGATATGAAGAAGCATGTAGCCTCTTCCCCTTCCTGGGATGCAGTGTTCAGGTCTGAGCAGCCAATCTGAAGGCCTGAACACCATCAAACGAGGTATAGGAGGAAGTCATTCAGCTTGGCTAAGAACCAACATGGTTCTTACCAAGGCTTTGGACTCTCAGCTAAGATGGAGTGATGAAGCTGTGAGGAACCACAGGGAAGGTATGTATCAGTGGATGAGGGGTTTGTTCTTTCAAAAGAAAATTACATTTTTCCTTGGAAGTCTTTTTAATTAAATACAGCTCTTTGTGGCCTTCTATTTTCCAAGTTCACCCTGCTGTAAGAGTAAGCTTGTACTTGTGTTCTAGTCTCCATCTGGTTAGGTGCCATTGTCTTCCAGTATTTGGTCACTGAAGTGAGAGTGCACAGTACAGGGGGACAGGAGGGCACAGTTCGGAAGGTCAGGGGGGCACAGTATAGGGGGACAGGAGGGCACAGTACAGAAGGGCAGGAGGGCACAGTACGGAAGGGCAGGAGGGTACAGTATAAGGTGCAGTAATGTATAATACAGAGATGGCCTCCTCAAACAAAGCAGCACAGGGAAGCTGCTGTCACAGATCTCACCATTCCTGGCACTCTGTCAATGGGCTCAATGTACAATCGGAATGATATCTCTCACCTCTACCTTCTACCTGCAATTTCCTGACACTCTTCTGGTGCTTTGCAGGGGTTAAGGGAGAACCCCCAAGGCAGAGCATTGTACTGCTGCTGCCTGTGTTGGCTGGATGTGTACCACACTGATCACATGGGATGAGTAGGAGAAAAGGGCTGGCTGAGTCATGCACATCTGAGTCATGCACATCCCGCTCGCGCAAGCAGCGGTAGTAGTAAGATGCTCAGAGGCTCCCTCCTAACCCCTGCAAAGCGCTTAAAGAGTATTGAAAAATACAGGGGATTCCTATGCACCTGAGGCTCATGGGCAATACCCAGGGGTGCACATGCATTAAGATGGCCCTGTATAGAAATGCTGTGTTTATTTTCCTTCCTTAAAAAATGATAGCTCACATACCCAGCAGGGATACAAGTAGCTTATATAGGAAAGCCCAGCCTATACGAGCTATGAGTTCTGGGTTGGAGATCAAATTCAGGCCCATTCCCTGTTTACAGCAAGACATTCAACAGATCACAGCAGGAAAATGCTGGATCCACTGGACAGGTGATTATGCTTGTAGGCAGGTATGGGTTACCCTCTCCTCTGTAGGTGGCACTGTGTTGTAGACGACGATGAGAGGAACCTTGATCCTCTAAAACAACCATAGATGTCACCAGAGGAGCAGTGGTACGATAGGACACTGCAACACTGGATGACCTCAGCGGACATCTTTTGTAAGGGCAATGCCAATAAACAGGACTGTCCCACTGCAATTGGCATGCACTAGCGAAGTGGATAGTGTAGGGATAAGATACCTGCTGGATAGAGACAGCGCATCTAGATCTAGGGAAAGTTTCCTAACGAGGAGGGACAGAATAGGGTTTCCACTACTGGCTTCACAATTTCTGGGACTTAAAAAGTAACTCAGGCTGACCTCCCCATTTTTCTTGGCCATGCTTAGCTGGTGGTGGTATCTGCACATTTCAGATACTCACCCATCCAGTGGATCCAGCATTGTCCCGCTGAGATCCTCTCATGCCCTGCCACTGCTCTGTCCCTCTCTGACATCATTGAAAGGGCAGCCAGCTCTTCTTGGTTTAGTTGGCAGGCCTGTCAATGGCAGGCCAACAGGCCTGCCCCCTCCTCCTGTTCTTGAATGAAAGGCTATGCCTCCTAAGATATGTGACGTACACATCCCAGGCGATATATTGGGCAATTTTTCGCATCATTTGCCTAAGGCAAGTGATGTGCATGCCCATGGGGAGGTGGGGCGGACTTTAAATTAAAATAAAGAAGTAAACAGGGGGGAAAAAAGCAATCCCCTATTCCTGCAGAGGAAGGGGGGGAGGGGTAGAGAGGCAGAATTGTCCTCGGGAGGCTGAAGGCCTGCTTTTAGAGCTGTGACAAGGATCTTGCCATCGGTCTTCCAAGTGCATCTTACAACGCTACTCCAACTAACAGCCACCCCTCTCTAAGCAGATACTGCTCCAGTAACGTAAGCCTTATTAAGGTGACAATTCAAGTGCTGGAACTATCCCGCTGTGCCTGTAACATTCCTGAGAGCTTCTGCACCTGTGATGCCTGTGTCAGCGAGACTCTGATACCAAATTGGTTGAGACTGTACATCAAGTACCTTACAGCTGTTCTCAACATGTTATTTGCTACTTTCACTTAACCAAATAATAACTGTGTCACTCGTCTCGGTGTGCCTTTCTTCCATCTTGGGTACCGTACCAACCAGCTGGCCCTGCCCACATGCTTTCTGATGAAAGCCAAGCATCACAGGTAAGAGGGGGTAGGTGGGGGGAAAAGCAGAGGGGGGTAACGTTCCTCTTTAAAACATAATCCATTATGGTTGGTGTGAATCTTTAAAGCTTTATTTGTAAATACAAATCTGCTTTTTACAATGTAATACTAACTCATGGTAACCTCACTGAAAAGAAATAGTGCTTCACACATTTCCCCTAAATAAGAACTGGGGAATTCACAGCTTCATAAATCTCTGTAATTCTCCAGATGAATATGCAGCATTGGTTAACTCGTACAGTTTTGCACATTTACACGCCGATTTGTCTCTATCCCATTAGTAAAAAAAATGCCAGAGAATGCAGGCGCTCTGTCGCAGTGTAATTTTACAGCTTGCTCATCCCGTAGATAATCAGAGGTCTATCAGTGCCCCGGAGGCTTAACATGGTCTTGCAACACATTATTGTACAAGACAATATAGACTTTACAAGAGGCACGGCGAGATTGTGCTTCTAACTCGTGTGAAGGGCATTGCAGATTGATCAGCAGTTATTGCTTATTATAGCCAGGGATGAGGCTTATTCAGACGGACAGGGCTGGGAGACAATTGGAGTTTTGTAATAAACAAGCAGGGATTAGTATTTGCTTGTTGTGCTGTGTTCCCCTCCTTCCCCTGCCATTGTCACAGTGCTCAGCGATAGGATGTGCTCACTTGAGGTGTAATGGTATTACCGCAGTAATTAACATTTTCATTCCATATTTAGATTCCTCACTTATCTGCAGGCAACATATGTTGGAGAAGTTGGGCTGCCGTAATGTTTCAAGGAGCCATGTAATATACTGAAGTAAGGGATGCTCCATGGGTTTTGCTGTATTCATTTTTATGTTTTATGTTTACCTCCTCTTATCTGTTATTTTGTTTTAAAAATGCTGAGTTAGCTGGGGGAAAGGATGTTTTATATAGTATATTTTTAGATGCGTGTGTTTCAAGCGGAAGAGGTTAATACCTCTTGTGATAACAGCTAGTGTTGTACCGAAAGCCATTTCAGACCTACTAATTCTGTAATTTTTTATTTTTACATTTGGAGTGACACAGGGCAAAAAAATTAAAATCTCCAGGAATCTAACTGCAAAAAGGGTTTCATTTTCAGGAAGAGTGGCGGCTGGTGCTCCATTTTTTGGGGAGGGCGGCAAACAAACCCCCCACCAGGTCCGCACTTACCCCATGCAGGTCATGGCTTCCCCAGCTTCTCCTCCTGGCCAATCCGGTCTTAAGATCTGCACCCTGTCCTGATTGGCCGGGAGGAGAAGCCTGAAGACAATAACGAATATTGATTCACTAATGTCACCTTTTGAAGCCAAATAGAGCCTCAGGCTCTGATCATGTGCATCAAAAAATAAATAAAAAAAATTGTAGAAATCTATGCGTCCATCGCCTCGCATGGAGATTAGAGGGCGGCGCATGGAGATTAGTCGCTGTTTGGTAACTGTGTTACCTTCTAAGGGATTTGTTCTGTTCTAATTCTGTTCTTTCAGTGTTGTGATCCAGGCACCCTTATCAGACAGCACAGCCATAATTGTGACCCCACTGCAGCAGCACAACCAGCCTACTGATTGGACAACTTAGGAGCAGCAGTAATAATTTCTTTGCTCATGCAGTTCTTCCCACCTGTAAGCATGTTTCCTTCTAGGACATGCACAATGCAAAATAACTCATGGGCTCACAGTGATGTTCCTCCTCCAGTCTGAGATGTGCTGTACATAGGATTACAGCTGAATTTTAAAAATACATTCATGTACACTAGTGTTTTTTTAACCTCCTAGAAGTTGTTATTAGCATATTTGTTCTTCTCCTACAAGCAAAATAGTGTAAGGTCTCGTACACACGACCGAGTTTCTCGGCAAAAACCAGCAAGAACCTTGCTGAGAGATATTTTTTTTGCCAAGGAAACTGGTCGTGTGTACATTTTCGTCGAGGAAACTGTCGAGAACCTTGACGAGCCAAAAAGAGAGCAAGTTCTCTATTTTCTCGACGGGAGTCTGATTTGGCTCGTCGGGCTGGTTTTCAACGAGAAACTCGGACACCTGTATGCTAAGAAACCCGCGCTTGCTCAGATTAAAGTATGAGACGGGAGTAAAAGTAGCATTTGTAATAGAGATAACACATTTTTAAAGCTGTAACAGACTGAAAAGTGCAAATGTCTCTTACCAAACTTTTATTTAACACGCAAACACATGAAATTAGCAAAAGCAGCCCCAAGAGTTTAGCCAGTGGAATCGAACTTCCCCTGCCGTTGTATGTGTTGTATGTCACCGCGTTTGAGAACGAGGAGATTTTGTCTTGACAGTGTGTACGCAAAGCAAGTTTCTCGACAAGCCTAACAAGGAACTCGAACAGGAACTCGATGAGTTTCACCCGTCGAGTTTCTCGGTCGTGTGTATGAGGCCTTAGGCCTCATGTACATTGCTGCTGGTAAATAGACATTTAGGAGCAGTTGGGTGTTTTTTTCAGCTGCCCCTGAACTCTCCTCTATGTTATCTCATCAGTACATGTACACAGGGTCATTTATATTCATTTCTAGGCAGTTGAGTTTAGAAGCATTTTTTTGAAAGCGAAAAAATCCATTCAGAATGGATGTTTAGAGGCATTGGAAACGGCAAACACCTGTTACAGCTTGCAAACCGCGTTTAGCTGCGTTTCATTTACAGGCATTTTAAAATGTTTACTATTTGAAAAAAAAAAGCTCTAAACGCAAACGCAGCTAAACATGGCAAAACAGACGTTTTTAAACGTTGGTTACTATCGGTCCAGTTAAATCCTTCAGGGGAGGTTGTGAAACATCCCATATACATTAAGCCTCATGACGCGTACACACGATCATTTTTCAGCATGAAAGAAAACGTTGTTTTTCAGCATGTCTAAAAAACGAAGTTTTCCCAACTTCATCATTAAAATGACGTTACCCACACACCATCGTTTTAAAAAAATTATCTAGCAAAGCGCAATGACGTACAACACGTACGACGGCACTTTAAAGGGGAAGTTCCATTCGCCTTTGGGCTGCTTTAGCTGATTCCGTGTTAGTAAAAGACGATTCACGCTTTTCTGTCTGTTACAGCGTGATGAATGTGCTTACTCCATTATGAATGGTATTTTTACTAGAACAAGCGCTCCCATCTCATAACTTGCCTCTGAGCATGCGTGGGTTTTTAACGTCGTTTTAGCCCACACACGATAATTTTTTACAACCAAAAAAACGACATTGTTTAAAACAACGTTAAAAAATGCAGCATTTTCTAAAAAAAAAAATTGCCATTTTTCAAAACCTGAAAAACGATGTGCAGCCCACACACGATCATTTTAAATGACATTTTTTAAAAACAATGTTTTTTTTAATGCTGAAAAATGATCGTGTGTGTACGCGGCATTATCCTATGTGTTCATGCACACTACATTAGGCTATTAGCATTTTTTGAGCTTCAGTGTCTAGAAGCAGAATTTTTTTTTTTTATTGTTTTTTTGTCGAGTTTTTTGAGCAGAAAAATACGCTGAACGCTCCTAGAAACTCCTTAATGCTTCTAAATGCTTCTAAATGCTACTGAAATGCTCATAACAGCTTTTTTCCCCTTCAGGTACTGTAAAAATACTGAGGCTTCACGCACAATTTTTTTTCTAGCTAGAAGAAAACTCTGGATGAAAAATGCTGATAATAGCATTTTTGCACCAGCTAATAGTAGTGTTTTAGTAGCTTTTAGAAGCTTTTAGGAGACTTTAGTAGCATTAGTATTTTATTTGCATTTTTACAGTACATAAGGAAAAAAAATGCTGTTAGGAGTGTTTTAGTAGCATTTAGAAGAATTTAGGAGCGTTTTAGAACATCCAGTTTTTTCTCTGCTGGAAAAACTTTCCAAAAAACTAGACACGTCGCACGAAAGCAGAGCCCGGTGGCAAATTCAAAAAGTACAAAATTCATAACACATACAGTACACTGTAATCTTATATATTTCATTAGTGTATAAAATCATTTCACATCCCCTTTGTCCCTAATGCTTTGTCCAATGCCCTGCATGTAGTTTTATATTATATATACTGTTCTTTATAAAAAAAAAAAGTGAAAAACACAGCCTATCCATACTGCTCAGCGCCAAGTTACTTATTATAAACAGGTAGATAATATTCATGCACAGAAATATGAGAAACACTACTTGATAAGAAAATATTAAAGTACCTTTGTCCCATTATATAGAAAAATTGGATATTGGGCTTTATATGGTCTTTCGTGGTACGGTATGAATAACAAAGTCAATTTACAAAAATATATACATTTATTTTACAAAATCATACACAATAAAATCAGCCTTAAATACATAGATCCTAGACATTGGATGCTGCTACTGTATATGTGGAACATCCATTTATCTGACATACAAGGGACATTAGATATAGATGGTCATTCCGCACTGGATGTATGGATACTAATCTTCTTCAGGAGTATAAGTCAGAAAAGGATCTACAAAAAAGCATATGAATCAGATATACAATAATAGCATCAAAATATATACATAACTAATGACCAATCTTCATGGTATATTGTCATGTATTGAAATGTGTTTTTTTGAAAAGGAAAATGTTTACCTAACCAATAATAAATTTGAAACAGAGTCCTTGATTATTAAATCAAGGTCACCACATGTTATGCTTAGTTATTCATACATCTTTTTTCTTTATAAAAACAGCTTGTTTGTATCATTTAATCTTCCGTGATTTCCACACTCGCCCGGGAGAGTGCCTTTTTTTGGCCTTGAGATTCATGCACAGAACTGTGCTAATCCCCTTAACCACTATTGTTGACCAAACGTCTATAAACAGTTAAAAGCTGCTATTATAAAATGTATGAAAATACAAAACAGTAACATAAGAAAGTCCAGTTAGATCGCTGCATCAATCCCATGTTATTACAGCACTTGTGTTAGTCCACCAGATTTTTGACCAACATAAATATGTTCCTAAATATATGACATGATGAGATAACAGTTAGTGAGTTCAGCTCTGAAGATAACAGGTGGTCCTAAATAGTTGTCAAAGTGTGCACCAAACACCCAGATCTTCACCACCTGAGGCACACTCACCTAAGGGGTTACACTCACCAGAGCTCAGTATAGCTCAAACCTTAAAGTAAATCCTTGTAACACTTTAAGGCTTGAGATATACTGAGCTCTGGTGAGTGTAACCCCTTAGGGAAGTGTGCCTCACATGGTGAAGATCTGGGTGTTTGGTGCTTGCTTTGACAACTATTTAGGACCACCTGCTGTCTTTGGAGCTGAACTCACTAACTGTCATCTTATCATGTCATACTGTTCTTTCTGCCTGGAAACTTGAGATTGACCATGGCAACCAAAAGGTGTCCCTTTACATCAAAAGCGTTTTTAAACCAGCTTGAAAACAGTGGTAGTAAATTAGAAGACTTGCAGAATTGAGCGAAAGTGAATCGTGGGGAAATGTATTTTATTATTATTATATTATTATTTTTTATAATTATTTATAGTTATTAATTATAATATAATTTATTGATTTTGTGTTTCAAACTTTATCATACCCAGGACTAGACTATTTTTGGACAGATTTAAGTGTGTTATTACTAAGAATTACAGGCCTACAATATAAAATGACAAATTTATATGCAAAACAATTGTACCGCTTTGAGACAAAAAAATCTGACATAATCATACCGCCAGGGTGGCTACAGCCTATCCTAACCCAAAACATAAATTTATTATATTACAGCTTACAAATCTGTAAGTGAGTTGGCTGCATTCGTTTTTTTATGTATTTTTTCTTTATTTTCGCCAGACAATCCTGTGAACAGCACACTTTCTGTTCATGGGTGGCTATGCTCACTCATCCACTGTGTCCAGGTAGGGAGCCATGGTTGCCACCCAGATTTGACTTCAAACATGTTTGCGTTTGTCAAACTCAATTACATGAGGAATGAGGACATTAGTAGTTTACATAATAAAGATTATTTGTGCTTAAAGCAGTAGTAAGGTCACTTTTTACAAAACTGCTAACAGGCAGGGTTTATGATAAAAAGAAACCCTATTTTTTTTTTCTGATATAAATTCTGAGCATACTGCTCACGTCATATTTTCTATACTCCTCATCTGCTGTAAACTCTGTCAGTGGTTCCTATTCTGTAATTAAAGTGGACCATTTCCCCCTTTCACTAAAAATCACAGCAGAATACAGCTCTGCAAGCTGATATGAAATTATCCAACATTCATTAGATAAACACATGTTTTTGCTTTTACTTTTGCTTTTACAATGACTGTTTTTTCTACTTTCTGGTTCCTGGTTAAGGCACATGTAACCCTAGCCTTACAGCTGCATCCTGGGAAGTTTCTGTCATGTGTTCCAGGAGGCAGACCTGAGTTCTAGGCAGCGTTTCAGGAAGTAAACGGAGATGGATTTTTCTGCCCTTAGTTAAAATAGCCACTCTGAGAATAATGGGAATAAAAATAAAAATAAGGCATGCTATAAATAAAAAGCCTGCAATTATTTAGAAGTATTCATTTTAAAATTGCCACTACTAAACATTTTTAAAGGTGCCTTGGTAGTCATTCTTATGATATGGGGGGAAGTTCATCTTTACAGATAATGTAAACCCAACATTTCAAATTCCTGATAGGTGCCTGTTTTATCATGTACTTATATGAGAAAGTATCATGTCCTCTTTGTATTGCTTCCTTTGTGTGAAATCCCTGGTGTTTCTGCTACTCCCTCAGCTTTCCTATTAAAAACCGACCACACTAACTTGGAGAACACACTGTGGTCAGTTCTGTAACTATGCTGTGAACTCAGCCTGCTCTCCTCCAATGATCAGGTTTGTTCTTCCCCCTCTCTACCCATACAGCCATTCACTTGTAAGACCAGTATACTGCTGCCCCCCCCCCCCCCGGACAGTATCTGATCACTTATAAAAATAAGAGAAAAAGGTTTTTATAATGTTTTTATACTCAAATGTTTTGCCCTTTTTTTTTATTTTATTTTTATTTATACTGAATGAGTTCTATTACAAGGTAGGGGTTTACAATAATTTTAACCACTTAACCTCCCTGGCAGTATGATTATGTCTGGAATTTTGTACCAAAAGCGGTACAATTTTTTGCATGGAAATTTGGTGTTTTATATTGTAGGCCTGTAATTCTTAGGCCCCATACACACGGGAGGATTTATCCGCGGATACGGTCCAGCGGACCGTTTCCGCGGATAAATCCTCTCGAGGATTTCAGCAGATTTTAATGCGATGGAGTGTACTCACCATCGCATTGAAATCCGCGCCGAAATCCTCTTGCGATGACGTGTCGCGCCGTCGCCGCGTCATAATCGCGGCGACGGCGCGACACTGTCATAGAAGGAATTCCACGCATGCGTCAAATCATTACGACGCATGCGGGGGATCCCTTCGGACGGATGGATTCGGTGAGTCTGTACAGACCAGCGGATCCATCCGTTGGGATGGATTCCAGCAGATGGATTTGTTCTGCATGTCAGCAAATATTCATCTGCTGGAAATCCATCCCAGGGGAGATTTATCCGCGGATAAAGATCCGCTGGCGTGTACACACCATAGGATCTATCCGCTGAAACCCATTTGCTGGGATTTATCTGCAGATGGATTCTATGGTGTGTATGGGGCCTGAGGAATAATTCACTTAAATATGTCCAAACAAGAGTCTAGTAGACATCTCGGGTATGATAAAATTTGAAACACAAAATGATAAATTATAATATAATAAATAAATAACTATAAATAATTATAACAAATAATAATGTAATTATAATAAAAATTATTCAATAATGTAATTAAATCAAAAACATTGAAATTTGCTCAGTTGCAGAATTGTCGCTGTCATTACTTTTATTGTTTGATGACGAATTTCCCCACAAATTGCTATCGCTCAATTCTGCAAATGATTCCAATTTATTATCGCTGTTTTCCTAAAACCACTTTTGACATAAAGGAACACTTTTGGTTGCTATGGACAATCTCCAGTTTCCAGGCAGAAAGAACAGTTTTTATTATATAAAACTGCATGCACAACACTGGGCAGACCACTAGGGACAACGTGTGTGTGTATTTATTTCATACAGTACTGTAACTCTGTCCCCGCGCATCGTAACATCGCAGGGAACAGAGTTCAGCACTTGGCACTGTAAACCGAGCGAGGAGACACAGCGGAGCAGCCCGCACACACAGCGGGGACACATCGCAGGATCCAGGGGCAAGGTAAGTAACTTCCCCCTGTATCCTGCAAGTCTGGCTCGGGGATACCGCTTTTGGTATAAAAAAATTCACCCCGAGCCAGACTCGGGATTACCACTAAGGAGGTTAAGCCCCGGACCATTACGCGGTCGTGCGACGTGGCTCCCAAACAAAATTTACGTCCTTTTTTCCCCACAAATAGTGCTTTCTTTTGGTGGTATTTGATCACCTCTGTGGTTTTTATTTGTTGCGCTATAAACAAAAATAGAGCGACAATTAAAAAAAAATTCTATATTTTTTACTTTTTATGATAAAGAAAATCCGCACTAAGGTATCGGGTGAGGGCTGCTGCCTCCCTGTAGTACCTCAATGAAGAGGCCTGCGTAATATAGTTAGTAATGAAGGGTTAAATGGTGCTGCCCACTCTTAAAATGTATGGGGGGGGGGGTGTGAAATCCCAGGAACAGATGTATCTATGTCGGGTATCCTGTGGTAGGGTTGGTCCAAATAAAGTATGAACTCCCTATATTAGTAACCGTCAGGGATATGTATGTTCCCTAGACATGTGCATGTCGTTTCGTTACGAATTCGAATTAGGACAAATTTTTCATTATTCGGACATTCGGATGCATCCGAATTTCCGAATTACAAAATTAACGGATTTAAACAAATTCGAAAAAACGCGAGCGAAATTCGAAACGAATTCGAATCGAATTCGAAAAAATTTGAATCTAATTCGAAAACAAATTCTATTCGAATCGAATTCGAAAACAAATCGAATCGAAAACAAATTCGAATGAAAATTTAAAGCAAATTTGAATCAAAATCTAAAAAATATAAATCGATTTCTAAAAAAGAATACAATAAAATAGAATATAAAATAATAAAACAATAGAATGAAAATCAAAGAATAGTAAAGAACAGAATAGAATTTAATAGAATGTAATCAAATACAATAATACAAATACATACAATCAAATTCGGTTGAAATAATTTCCAATCCGGTGGAAATAATTTCAAATCCGGTTGAAATAATTTCAAATCCGGTTGAAATAATTTCAAATTCGGTTGAAATAATTTCAAATTCAGTTGAAATAATTTCAAATTCGGTTGAAATAATTTCAAATCCGGTGGAAATAATTTCAAATTTGGTTGAAATAATTTCCAATCCGGGGAAATAATTTCAAATCCGGTTGAAATAATTTCAAATCCGGTTGAAATATCATCGAATTTGGTTGAAGTATTAACGATAGTGGATGAAATAATTATTGAATTCTGTTAAAATATTTTCGAATCCGATCAAAATATGATCGAATTCGAATCCGGTAGAAATATTATCGAATCCAGTAGAAATGTTTTTGAATTCGACTGGGTTTTTTCGAATTTGGTCGAAAACGATCGGATTCGACCGGGTTTTTCAAATTCGGTTGAAAACGATCAAATTCGGCCGGGTTTTTTCGAATTCGGTCGAAAACTATCGAATTCCGAAAACGAATTTAACAAATTTAACGAATCTAACTTAACGAAATTAATTAAATAACGAATTAAAACTAAACAAAACGAAACAGTTTTTTTCCTTTTGCACATGTCTAATGTTCCCTATAGTATGGAGTATCCTGATTCTGACAGACAGTAAATCAGAAAATACCCAAACCGTGGGCACCAACCTCAGTGGGGGCCCAGGTACGGTAGATTCAGTTAGGTGAAAAAAATCTTTGTGTGATTGTGTTCTGCAAAAATGCAGGATTGTCAGGATCCTGTGCAGTCAAGTGAGTGACTAAATCTTGTGAAAAAAATCCTGTGCTCTGATGTGCTACATGTGGAAAAAAATGTAGTGATGTGTTAGGATCCTATATAGTCAGGTGAGTATGGTTTGAGCCTCCTGTGCTCTGTTGTGCCCCAGGTGAATATTAAATATAAATGTGAACAAACAAAATAATCAAATGTGAAAAAATGTATATATGAATCCAGCTACCAATTAATATGTGCTGTAAAAAATATATATATAAACTGGAAAAAGTAAACGCACAACAAAATCCTATATGGACACTAATGAGAGAGTGATAAATGAAGCCAATGTTCTCCAAAAGTTCTGGTAGTTGACAAAGAGTGCTGATGGGCTGTGTCAGCAATATTCACAAAAACATATGCAGTCAATGCTTGATTAGCTGATTTCAATATATAATAGGACTGAATTAAATTGATAGAAGTGAAATAAAGTAATATAGTGCAGTTTTCCCGTGCCGTTCTTCAAAAATGCTGTTTAAGGGTGACTTTTGTGCTCCCCCTGTGGATCCCCACTCACCAGATGTATGTACCCCAGATGGGGTGAAAGGCAATTGGTGATGGGATGATGGAGCCTTTCTTCTCACTGATAGAAGATTTCCTTGTTTGGGTTCCGGACAGTTTCAATCCTCCATGCAGGTCCTGAGGGGTGTATATTTTTTACTTTTTGCTATAATAAATATCCACAAAAAATATATAAAAAACATTTTTTTCCTCAGTTTAGGCCGATACGTATTCTTCTACATATTTTTGGAAAAAAAAATTGCAATAAGCGTTTATTGATCGGTTTGCACAAAAGTTATAGCGTTTACAAACTAGGGGATAGTTTTATGGCATTTTTATTAATGATTTTTTTTAATAGTGACTGCAACATTATGGTGGACACATCAGACACGTTTGACACATTTTTGGGACCATTGTCATTTTTACAGCGATCAGTGCTATAAAAATGCACTGATTACTGTGAAAATGACACTGGCAGTGAAGGGGGTAACCACTAGGTGGTGCTGTAGGGGTTAAGTGTTCCCTAGGGAGTGATTATGAATAGTATTGCCCTGGCTAAAACATTGTAATTTAAGTACTGTACATAAAACTGTTCTGGGTCAGAACTTCTGGGTCAGGTCAAGCTAGGTCCACATTCAGTTACCACTAATAGTCATAAAATAAATCCATCTATTGTTATATCCTGTCCATAGACAAGGGTTTGGTATGTTGGTCATCAAATCCCTTCTCGGGCATCTCAGTTCAGATGTATTTTCCCATTAGGAAGGGTCTGTTGGCAACTAAATGACATATTTGACTGTCCCAAACATGGACAGTTTTAACTTGTATGTGTTAGAAGAATTATTCAATCTGTGCTTTATTCGAACTTGATCTTTGTATAGTAAATATTGTCAGGTAGAGAATTTGTCATGACAAGCTTTGTAACCCAATGAGCAGTAAAATTCTCACTGCTAATAAGCTGGTGTCATCACTAAATTGATATTTTAGTTCATATCTAAAAGTTAATGTTCTCTGTATGTTTACTGCATAAGTTAAATTAAATATGTATGGGAAAAAAACAAGGATAACTATTGCTGATGTCCTTTTGAAAATGCTATCTGATTGGCTGTAATGATGGTCATCTGGTCACTGATGTGGAACAAGAAAGCAGATCAGATACATTAGAAAAAAAAATTATAGCCAAAATGTATCTCAAAGTATTTAAAGGGAATGCATGGCGGTTCTGTACATATCATATACAATGTTAATATATATATATATATATATATATATATATATATATATATATATATATATATATATATATATATATATATATATATATATATATACATATATAGCAAAGTACTAGTCTGTTTTTTTCTTTTTTGTGTACTTTTTTTTCTCCATACAAAAGGAAATTGACAAACATATTTAGACGAATAGCTTATTTAATTGTTAGTGAAAACTTTCGAGAAACACAATTTAAATGTATTCACAAAGCATTTATTCTATTTTTGTTAAACAAAATGGATCCATCCATCTCCACCTGCTCTTGGTGTGATTCACTTAGTCCAACATTATTTCATCGATTTTGGAACTGTCCGAACATATCAATCTTTTGGGATCGAATATTGACTTAGGGGCAGATTCACAAACAATTGCATGGGCGCAGCGTATGTGAGATACGCTACGCCGCTGTAACTTACATTTCCCAGCTTCGAATCCACAAAGAATTTGCGCCGTAAGTTACGGCAGCGTAGTGTATCTTTCGCGGCGTAATGGCGTGCAATTCAAATGCGACGAGTAGGGGGCGTGTTTTATTTAAATGAAGCTGAATGAACTGCGCATGTGTCGTCCCTAAATTTCCCGCAGTGCATTGTGCTAAATGACGTCGCAAGGACGTCATTGTTTTGATGTGGACGTAAATTACGTCCAGCCCGATTCACGGACGACTTACGCAAACGAAATACAATTTTTAAAATTGTACGCGGGAATGACGGCCATACTTAACCAGATAGCAGCTTTAACTATACGCCGAAAAAAGCCGACTAGAGACGACGTAAAAGAATGCGACGGCCGCTCGTACGTTCGTGGATCGTCAGAAATAGCTAATTTGCATACTCAATGCGGAATACGATGGGAACGCCACCCAGCGGACGCCAAAGAATTGCATCTTAGATCCGAAGGCGTACTAAGACGTACGCCTGTCGGATCTAACCCAGATGCCGTCGTATCTTGTTTTGAGGATTCAAAACAAAGATACGACGCGGGAAATTTGAAAGTACGCCGGCGTATCACTAGATACGCCGGCGTACTCTCTTTGTGGATCTGCCCCTTAGTGTATATCTTTGGAATCACATCAGTACATATTTCTAAAAATCCCATGATCTGTTTATTTGGATATACTGGAAAACTTGACTTATCCAATGTATCATATAATTCTACTATAACCAAATGGACAATTTAAAAAAAAAAAAAGACCTGAAGGCATCAATGTATCAATCGTCTCTCACCAAAACTTTTACTTAACACGCGATAACATGAGATTAGCAAAAGCAGCCCCAAGGGTGGCGCCAATGGAATCGAACTTCCCCTTTATAGTGCCGTCGTATGTGTTGTACGTCACCGCGTTTCAGAATGACAAGATTTTGTCTCGACAGTGTGTATGCAAGGAAAGCATGACAAGAATCTCGTCAAGCTTGACAAGAACCTCGTCAAGGAAAACAACGTTTCTTTTACGACGAGATTCTCGGTCGTGTGTACGCCAATAAATACAGTAATTACAATAAGCCTGCCCATGGATTTCAAAATCAATGTTTGTACAAACGTTTGTATGAAAAATCTCAGTGCATTTGATGACTTGATGATGGATACCATTTAAACGTACTTCAAATTTTTATAAAACTTTTGGAACTGGAATGAATGAACATTCCCAAAGAAACTCGCATAGTTAGAAGTTGAAATTTCTTACAGCTATGAATGAAAATGAACATCAATTTGATCCCATTACCAGCTAGAAAATTAAACAAACATTCTTAAAATAAAAAAAATTGAACAAAGTTCTACTAGTGTATGGCCAGCTTTAGTATTGTCTCATTATGTTTAACTTTGCTTTGTAGAAACCCTCTGCGTAATATTTATATTGACAATGTGATTAAATCAGGTTGTTTATGCTGACACAAGAAAACAGCTGTTCTTTGTATTTCCCTATCTTTTTGTAAAGGGCACACATCTACCTGGCATTCACATAAATGTACAGTACATGAGATAGAGCTCAGATGGATGCTTGTGGCTGTATGATGACAATACCACACTGTTCTTATCTGCATTTTGTGAACATCCATCTACCATATTGGCTTCAGACGAAGAGTGTTGTCAGTATTCCCTTAGATTCTAAAAGCATGCGTACATACAGTGCCTTGAAAAAGTATTCATACCCCTTGAAATTTTCCACATTTTGTAATGTTACAACCAAAAACGTAAATGTATTTTATTGGGATTTTAGGTGATAGACCAACACAAAGTAGCACATATTTGTGAAGTGGAAGGAAAATGATAAATGGTTTTCATTTTTTTTATTATAAATATCTAAATATCTATCTAAATATCTGAAAAGTGTGGCGTGCATTTGTATTCAGCCCCCTTTACTCTGATACACCTAACTAAAATATAGTAGAACCCATTGCCATAAGAAGTGGTCTAATTAGTAAATAAAGTTCACCTGTGTGAAATTTAAAGGGGTTGTAAAAGTTTTTTTTTTTTTCTAAATAGGTTCCATTAAGCTAGTGCATTGTTGGTTCACTTACCTTTTCCTTCGATTTCCCTTCTAAATGTTTTTTTTCTTTGTTTTCTTTGTCTGAATTTCTCACTTCCTGTTCCTCCTCAGTAAGCTGTTCATTAAGCTGTTCTGGCTGACTAACCACAGCTCGGATGATGGTGGCAAGTTTACTGAGGAGAAACAGGAAGTGAGAAATTCAGACAAAGGAATCAGGAAATTGAAGGAAAAGGTAAGTGAACCAACAATGCACTAGCTTGAAGGAACCTATTTAGAAATTAAAAAACGAACCTTTACAACCCCTTTAGTCTCAATAAAAATACAGCTGTTCTGTGAAGCCCTCAAAGGTTTGTTAGAGAACTTTAGTGAACAAACAGCTTCACAAAGGCCAAAGAACACACCAGACAAGTCAGGGATAAAGTTGTGGAGAAGTTTAAAGCAGGGTTAGGTTATCCCAAGCTTTAAACATCTCACGGAGCACTGTTCAATCCATCATTCGAAAATGGAAAAAGTATGGCACAACTGCAAACCTACCAAGACATGGCCGTCTACCTAAACTGATAGGCCAGGCAAGGAGAGCATTAATCAGTGAAGCAGCCATGGTAACTCTGGATGAGCTGTAGAGATCCACAGCTCAGGTGTGGGAATCTGGCCACAGGACAACTATTAGTCGTACACTCCACAAATCTGGTCATTATGGAAGAGTGCAAGAAGAAAGCCATTGTTGAAATAAAGTCAACATAATTCCCATTTGCAGTTTGTGAGAAGCCATGTGGGATAACATACAGACAGATAACATGTGGAAGAAGGTGTTCTGGTCAGATGAGACCAAAATTTTATTTTTGGCCTAAAAGCAAAATGCTGTGTGTGGCGAAAAAACAGAGCTTTTTTTCTCAGAAAATAGGTGCAGGAACTCAACCACGACCTGTTCAGATTTCACAAACAGTAGAAGGGTCTTAAAGGGGCATTAAATACCAGAATTGCATTACATACAGAGTGCAGAGTTCAGGGGGTTACAAAGCTGTCACGTGTGAGTGAGTGAGTGAGTGAGAGACTTGTAAAGCGCAACACATGCGAACTGAATCGCCTATGGGCGCTGTATCCATTTCATGGGTAAGGAACCCCTTGACCTCAGAAGAGATGGGTTTTAATCTTTCTCCTGAAGGCCAAGTGGTCTGACTCCAGTCGGATGGTGGTTGGTAGTGCATTCCACAGGCGAGGTCCCTGGACTGCAAATCTTCGATCTCCTTTGGACTTGTATCTGGCTTTGGGTATCTGGAGGAGGTTTTGATTGGTGGATCGCAGAATGCGATTGGGGTTATGGGCTTTTATTTTTTCGCATAGATATTGGGGGGCGTTTCCTTGAATACACTTATGCATTAGGCAGAGTGCCTTGAAAGTGATTCTGTCTTTTACTGGCAACCAATGAAGGGATCTCAGCGAAGGTGAGATTGATTCCCATGGTTTTTTTTCAGTCACTAGTCGAGCAGCCGTATTTTGAACGACTTGCAGACGAGTGATTTGGTATTTGGGGAGTCCTAGATAGAGGGCATTTGTGTAGTCGAGTCTGGAATTGATGATTGTTCCCACCACGACTGCAATGTCCTCTTTCGGGATAAAGGGCGTGAGTCTGCGTAGTAGGCGCAGCAGATGGTGGGATCCGCTGACTACTGACCCTATTTGTGCATCCATTGTGATGTAGGTATCGAAACTGACTCCGAGACTTTTGACTTTGGTGCTAGGGGTGATAGTTTTACCTTAAATGGGCGGGGGAGTCCATGTTGACGCGGGGTGATTTTTCCGGTTAGCGTGAAACAGGAGAAGTTCTGTTTTCGACCCATTGAGTTTAAGATAACTGTTTGTCATCCAGTTATCTATTAGAGTGAGGCATACCTCAGTGTAGACGTCTGTGTTTACAAGTGATTGTGGTGAACAGGCACCAAAGGGTCTGAGCCAGAGGTGGTGGAACTGAGTTCCCCCAAGTTCCCCCTGACAAAAAGCCCTGCGAAAAACTAACACTGCACATCACCCTGAACACACCATCCCCATAAAGAAACATGGTGGTGGCAGCATAATGTTGTGGGGATTCTTTTTATCAGCAGAGACAGTGAAGCTGGTCAGAGTTGATGGGAAGGAGCCAAATACAGGGAAATCTTAGAAGAAAACCTGTTGGAGTCTGTAAAAGACTCAAGACTTGGGTGAAGGTTCACCTTCCAGCAGGACCCTAAACATACAGCCAGAGCTACAATGGAATGGTTTAGATCCAAGTATATTCATGTTTTGGAATGGCCCAGTCAAAGTCCAGACATAAATCCAATTGAGAATCTGTAGAAATACTTGTAAATTGCTGGTCACAGAAGCTCTCCATCCAATCTGGCAGAGCTTGAGCTATTTTGCAAAGAAGAAAGGGCAAAAATGTCACTCTCTACATGTGCAAAGCTGGTAGAGACATCCCCAAAAAGACTTGCAGCTGTAATTGCAGCGAAAGGTGGTTCTACAAAGTATTGACTCAGGGGGGCTGAATGCAAAACAAATTGAAAACCATTTATCATTTTCCTTCCACTTCATAATTATGTGGCACTTTGTGTTGGTCTATCACATAAAATCCCAATACAATACATATACATTTTTGGTTGTAACATGATGAAATGTGGAAAATTTCAAGGAGTATGAATACCTTTTCAAGGCACTGTAGCAGAGTGCAACACATTCAACTGGAAGGGAAGTTCTCTTCATTTCCCATATTTCAACTTCATTTGTCACATCCCTGTCTCTTAATCACTTGCCGACTGCCACCAGTAGATATACGTCGGCAGAATGGTTCCTGTGGGCAAAGCAACATACAGGTAAGTTGCTTTGAAATTTCCACCGGTGTCCCACAATCGTGTCACGAAGCTGGAGAACAGGGGGATGCCTGTGTAAACAAGGCATTTCCCTGTTCTGCCTTGTGACAGGATACTGATCTACTGCTCCCTGTGATTGGGAGCAGTGATCCATGTCGTGTCACATGTAGCCCAACCCCCACACAGTTAGAATCACTCCCTAGGACACATTTAACCCCTTCCTCGCCCCCTAGTGGTTAACCCCTTCTTTGCCAGTGTAATTTACACAGTAATCAGTGCATTTTTATAGCACTGATCGCTGTATAAATGACAATGGTCCCAAAATAGCGCCAAAAGTGTCCGATGTGTCCGCCATTATGTCGCAGTCATGATAGAAATCGCAGATCGCCACCATTTCTAATAAAAAAAATATTATTAAAAATGCCATAAAACTATCCCCTATTTTGTAGACGCTATAACTTTTGCGCAAACCAATCAATATATGCGTATTGCGATTTTTTTTACCAAAACTATGTAGAATACATATGGGCCTAAACTGAGAAAGAAACTCTTTTTTAAATATATTTTTTTAGGGATATTTATTATAGCAAAAAGTAAAAAATATATTGCTTTTTTTTTTTCAAAATTGTCTTTTATTGTTTATAGCACAAAAAAAATAAAACGCAGAGATGATCAAATACCACAAAAAGAAAGCTCTATTTGTGGGGAAAAAGGACGTCAATTTTGTTTGGGAGCCACATCGCACGCCTGCGCAATTGTCAGTTAAAGCTACGCAGTGCCGAAAAATGGCCAAACCCTCGGGGCTAAAATGGTTAATAATTACTACTACTATATTTGATAAACCAAGCTATAGCTGGGTGATAATGTATGTACAGGAAAAAAAATCATATTTGTTGTGTTTTTTTTTTTCAAGAGGCAAACCCAAGGTGGTATTTTTACCTTTTTGCAGGCTTATATGATTTTTTATTTACAGTGAGAAGTAAACATATGCTGTCTTCATGTCGAACAGATCTGTGGAACTAGCAGAACCTGCAGGATATCCAAAGAACTGCTAAATAGGGTGGTACCTTTCCCAAGGTAGTCCAATGATATACTACATTATTTGTTGACTAATAATGCAGTTTTTTACTTCTCTGGGCTCATTTAAACCGGATTTGTTGGAACTCCACTGGCTGGTTTGCCCAGCACATGGCAAAATGCCTTGTTTCCTATGTGCATTGAAAAATATACTGTATGCTATTCAGTGCAGCAGGTTGTGAGATGAACCATGACCTCACAATGCCTCTATACTGAATAGAATCTAATTTAAATATCACTTGTTACATTTCAACAAACTTCTCTAAAGAAAATAAAAAATAAGTGAGTGCACCCCTAGTGCACTCCAGCTGTGACACATTCAGTTTGGCCCATTGGTGTAAATGAGCCTTTAAAAGACATTTAAAAAAAATATAAATATATTAGGGAAGGGTAAACATTTTTGTTAAGATCATTATCATGTAGGTAAAAAGCATGAGGAAATCCCACATTTTCGAGCTGTAGCCCGAGCAGAAGTGTAAGAGAAGTCTGGTAAACAAACGCGCATTGGCGCGCAGGCACACAAGTGCACAAGAAGAAACATGTATTGGTGCATGCGTGAGTGTAAGGCCCCGTACTCACGACCAAACATGTCTGCTGAAACTGGTCCGCAGACCAGTTTCAGCAGACATGTTTGGCCGTGTGTTGGCCCGAGCGGACCATTTTCAGGCGGAGCGGACAGGTTTCCAGCGGACAACTGTTTCCTGGACTTGCTTTAAAACAGTCCGCTGGAAACCTGTCCGCCCGGACATGTACGATCGTCTGTACAGACCTACCGTACATGTCCTGCCGCCCGCATCCCTCGCATGCGTCGAATGACTTCGACGCATGCGTGGAAGCATTTTAAAGGCCGGCCGCCCACGTCGCCGCGTCATTGTCGCGGCGACACCGCGTCATCGACGCGGCGACACCGCGGACACGCCCCCCGTAATGTTTACGCGCGGACTTCTGTTCGATGGTGTGTATAGCCATCGAACAGAAGTCCCCGGGCAGTCCCCGGCCAGACATGTCCGATGGAAACGGTCTGCAGACCGTTTTCATCGGACATGTCCTGCCGTGAGTACTAGGCCTATCAGGCGCTCCACGCACCTGTTCCTTTTACACATAGACAGGCGCTTTCAGCGCAGTAATGCGTTCCATGCTGGAATGCATACGGCGCTCGCGTGATGACGTCATCGCCCGGCACCGCCCTGCGTTCCAGCGTGGAACGCGGAAGTGCGCCGCACAGGGTGCCTTGTTTGAATTCAGTGCGATGCACTGCACCTGATCTCCTGCCTATAAAGGCATTCAAAGAAGATACAGCCCCTGTTCTATTATTGTCAGCTGTAGCCTGTTAGCCGTCGCTCGGCCTACGTTACACCGATGGATGCCATTGCTCCCCATGCTGGAACACCGCTCCAGCCTCAACTACCTCTTTAATGCCATCTACACTTACTGCTACTCAGAGCATGCTGGGGACAACCTTCCAGACCTTCCTACTGAACATCTTTCATCACAGCATTCCTAGTATCAATACTGAAGACTGCAAAATGGATAAGTTGCCATTCTGTTACTTATAGTACTATAGCAAGACCTGCTACCTACATACCAGCTATATTATTGCTATTGCTTATCATGTCTTCAGCTGCTCAACATATCTAGGATGTACTGCTGTGTTATAGGACTGTCTGCTAAGGAATATGTTAAAGGCACATCTACACGCAAATACCCTGAGCTATTCACCTCTCATATATAACTAATATGAAAAAAATGTAGCGCCCAAAGTAAAAAAATAAATAAAAACACCTAATAAGGATAATAAAAAAAGTGAATGTGACAGTCAAACGACTTGTATCATCGACTGTTCTAGTGACAAAAGATTTGTAAACCTGTGAGGTAAGATCAAACACAAGTAACTTAAATGAAAAATACCAATGTGGATGGTGCAAAAAGGATTACAAGTGATCTAATCAACAACAAATGAATGAGACTAGAGCATCTGGTCTCTCATGAACACACACTGTTATAGGATAAATAGTACAGATATCACTCAAGTGTATATAAAATCCTTGGCTATATATATAAACCATACGTGATAATGAGCTGAAATAATGCCCAAAAAAGGTTCAGTGTAGGTCACCTAAAGGAATAAATAACTGAATGAATCAATGGGCATGACTCAATACAATAGTGAACAAAAAAAGTCCTTAAAAGCACATATATGTTCTTCAAATGTTGGGGTGGAGCAAGAAATCTTCAACACAAATGACTCTCTTCACACATGGACATCAATTAAAAGGGTGGGTACTCTTACCAGAAAAGATGGACTCTCAACCTCACCATACGGTGGGAGGGTCGTCAGGGCTTTGACAGACTGTCGTCTGAATCTGGGAGTCTCCACTTGGGATGGTCTGATCCAAAGGTAACCTCAGAGAGTCTTGATTGTCTGGAGAGAGTGTTGTAGAAGGAAATCACCCCGTCAAGGTAGCTCCAAACACCACGATTGGTATGCAAAAGGAAAACAATATAGAGGTGCTCCTCATAGTGTAAAAAGTTATTTATTAAAAAATTTCAAATTGCACACAAGTGGCAAAAATCAAAATGAAGTGAAAGGCTGGCAAAGCCACACTTAAAGTAAAACAGCAGCAAACTTAAAAGTCAGTAAAAAACCACAGCAACTGAAAAAAAAGCAGCAAGTGCTCCCACCTTAAAAAGGTAAAGGAGAATTCCAATAAGTCAGCAGTAGAGTTGCAAGAGAGCTATCACCCGACCGGTTTCGTCGCTAGAGGACTTCAACTGGGGTATCTGACAGTCCCTCACACTCTACTGCTATAAATACCTGTTCGTCCAGATCCGTGACAGCCAACACCTGGTCTGCCTCGCTACGATGGCGTGCGTTTCATACATGTACTTCCCTTATCTCATTGTGCGTTCCAAGACCGGAAATGGTCATGAGCAAGCACTGAAAGGGCTATGTAAGTGTCATTCACTATCCTTCCACCGGATAGGATAAAGTAAAAAGACTGGGTTTCCCATTGGAACGCAATGGCGTCATGACGTCAGAACGTCAGCGCTCCGTTCCTTAATGGTTGAGAAAGCTGTGTGGGTTTCCAGGTCACTCCCCTCTCCACCAATGAAAATGGCACAGATGCAGGGACATGTCAGCCAATCAGCAACACTCATCGAACTTCCCACGGCGCAAGAGGCGTCAGCACGTCAGCGCTGCGCCTCATTATGCGTTCCAGGAAGTACCTTCTCAAACAGTGTACACTGCAGAGATATGGTGAATCATTCGTGTGCTGTCGGATGACATTTGGCTCCCAACGTCCGGATATTTAGAGATATGGTCCTAAAGGACTTAGATGAACTGCCTCTAAAGAAAACATTCATTGATCCGCACATTAAGTTGGGTTTAAAAAGTCTTTGCGAGCATAAGGATTTGGTCATCCGTCCGGCGGACAAGGGGGGAGGGATCGTAGTATTGGACAAGTCTGCTTATCATGCGGAAATGTTACGTATTTTGGGAGATAGTAACACATATGTGAAACTACCCTCTAATCCCACTTCTAGAATTAAGTCCTCGCTGAGTAAAATACTCACTAGAGGAGCTCAAAATGGGATTTTGGACAAGAAGGAACACGCATATCTTATGCCAAAGGTCCCTCGAATCCCCACCATGTATTTTTTACCGAAAATACACATGAATAATGTCAATCCTCCCGGGAGACCCATCATCAGTGGGATTAATTCTATAACTTCTCGTATAGGGAAGTATATAGATTACCACCTGCAACCTATGGTTAAGGACATCCCTTCTTATTTGAAGGACACGAGGCATACCATAGCCCGCCTGGAAGATGTTGTGTACAGTGGAGACGTCCTGTTAGTTACAGCGGACGTGTCTTCCCTGTACACGAGCATCGCCCATCACTTAGGGTTCCAGGCAGTGGAGAGCTTCCTCCACCGTAATGATAGCATTCCTACTATACAGAAGTATTTTGTTATGGACCTACTGAGGTTTGCTACCAGCAATAATTACTTCTGGTATGATGGAGATTTTTTCCTACAATTAAAGGGAGTGGCAATGGGGGCCAAGTTTGCCCCCAGCCTTGCCAATATTTTCATGGCCAAATGGGAGGAGGATGTCGTCTATGCCTTTAATAGGCCGGAGATTCTTCTCTGGGCCAGGTATATAGACGACATCCTCCTCCTATGGAAAGGCGACTTAGAATCGCTGGATCTGTTTATGGCCACGTTGAACAGAAATGAGGTGGGAATTAACCTTACATATGAGGCAAGTTTTAGTAACATCAATTTTCTTGATCTTGAAATCACAGTCAAAAATAACCGTCTGGTTACCAAAACACATTTCAAGAACACGGATCGCAACAGCTATATTCCCACTGATAGCTGCCATCATCCTGCCTGGCTTAATTCCATCCCTAAAAGCCAGCTGTTGCGAATTCGACGCAACTGTTCAGATGTTAAAGATTTTTTTGCCCAGGCACAGGTGTTGAAACAGAGGTTTTTGGACAAAGGATATTCAAGTGCTAAAATAGATGCGGAAATAGAATGTATTGGGAGGGTTGACCGCACTTCACTCACAGTGGAAAAGATTAAAAAAGCTCAAGACCCAAAATTTAAGAATGCTTTCTTTACAACTTTTTCTGGACAGTATAAACAAATTAAGAACATCATATACAAACATTGGGGGATTCTCAAAGAGGACCAATTGTTGGGTCCGACCTTACCCACCAACGCTATGGTGATTTATAGGGGGGCCACCTCTTTGAAAAATCAACTCGCCCCGAATGTGATTGACCCCCCAGTGAAACCATCCTTTTTTCCCCTATCCAAGGGCTTTCATCCCTGCAGGAAGTGTAAGGTATGCCTTAATAATACACAAGGACGTAAGAAAGTAGTCTCTTTTAGATCCACCGTTACAGGGATGACTTATCCCATGAAACAGTTTTTCACGTGTGCCTCTACGCACATAGTGTACTTGATCACCTGCCCTTGTGGAAAACAGTACGTTGGTCGTACCATACGGAGCTTTTCCACAAGGGCAGGTGAGCATGTTGCGAAAATCCTTAAGGGATGCGACAAACATACAGTACCGAGACATTATCTCGAGGTACATAATAAGAAAATAGAGGGTACTACATTTGCCATTATTGATAAATTTGTTCCCCACTGGAGGGGTGAACCCTATACCAGAGGGGTCTCTAAATTAGAGGTCTTCTGGATCTATACGCTCAAAAGTTACGCACCATTCGGACTTAACGTCGAATGGGATTTAAATGCGTTTATAAATCAATCCTGATTAAAATAATCATTGGGGCACATATATATATTTCTTACATCAGGAATATTTCATCATTCCAATTGGTGTCTTATCTCCATTATTGATGTTTATACATAATGTGTATTTTCAGCAGGTTTATCCAATTTAATGGACTACCTTGCTTATATGTATATGATTGCTTTTTTCTATTTATGGATGCATATTTATGCGTAATTTCTTGATGTTAATCCACTTCCGTGTAAGCCTTTTATTATTCCTTTTTATTGCCATTTTTAATTTTTTGGATTAGGCTCTATGGGTTACTTATAATCAGCCTGTGAGGATTACCTGGAATGACCCTGTTTTGCCCCCCTGCGGAGTAAATGTCATCCGACAGCACACGAATGATTCACCATATCTCTGCAGTGTACACTGTTTGAGAAGGTACTTCCTGGAATGCATAATGAGGCGCAGCGCTGTCGTGCTGACGCCTCTTGCGCCGTGGGAAGTTCGATGAGTGTTGCTGATTGGCTGACATGTCCCTGCATCTGTGCCATTTTCATTGGTGGAGAGGGGAGTGACCTGGAAACCCACACAGCTTTCTCAACCATTAAGGAACGGAGCGCTGACGTTCTGACGTCATGACACCATTGCGTTCCAATGGGAAACCCAGTCTCTTTACTTTATCCTATCCGGTGGAAGGATAGTGAATGACACTTACATAGCCCTATCAGTGCTTGCTCATGACCATTTCCGGTCTTGGAACGCACAATGAGATAAGGGAAGTACATGTATGAAACGCACGCCATCGTAGCGAGGCAGACCAGGTGTTGGCTGTCACGGATCTGGACGAACAGGTATTTATAGCAGTAGAGTGTGAGGGACTGTCAGATACCCCAGTTGAAGTCCTCTAGCGACGAAACCGGTCGGGTGATAGCTCTCTTGCAACTCTACTGCTGACTTATTGGAATTCTCCTTTACCTTTTTAAGGTGGGAGCACTTGCTGCTTTTTTTTCAGTTGCTGTGGTTTTTTACTGACTTTTAAGTTTGCTGCTGTTTTACTTTAAGTGTGGCTTTGCCAGCCTTTCACTTCATTTTGATTTTTGCCACTTGTGTGCAATTTGAAATTTTTTAATAAATAACTTTTTACACTATGAGGAGCACCTCTATATTGTTTTCCTTTTGCATACCAATCGGGGTGTTTGGAGCTACCTTGACGGGGTGATTTCCTTCTGCAACACTCTCTCCGGACAATCAAGACTCTCTGAGGTTACCTTTGGATCAGACCATCCCAAGTGGAGACTCCCAGATTCAGACGACAGTCTGTCAAAGCCCTGACGACCCTCCCACCGTATGGTGAGGTTGAGGGTCCATCTTTTCTGGTAAGAGTACCCACCCTTTTAATTGATGTCCATGTGTGAAGAGAGTCATTTGTGTTGAAGATTTCTTGCTCCACCCCAACATTTGAAGAACATATATGTGCCTTTAAGGACTTTTTTTGTTCACTATTGTATTGAGTCATGCCCATTGATTCATTCAGTTATTTATTCCTTTAGGTGACCTACACTGAACCTTTTTTGGGCATTATTTCAGCTCATTATCACGTATGGTTTATATATATAGCCAAGGATTTTATATACACTTGAGTGATATCTGTACTATTTATCCTATAACAGTGTGTGTTCATGAGAGACCAGATGCTCTAGTCTCATTCATTTGTTGTTGATTAGATCACTTGTAATCCTTTTTGCACCATCCACATTGGTATTTTTCATTTAAGTTACATGTGTTTGATCTTACCTCACAGGTTTACAAATCTTTTGTCACTAGAACAGTCGATGATACAAGTCGTTTGACTGTCACATTCACTTTTTTTATTATCCTTATTAGGTGTTTTTATTTATTTTTTTACTTTGGGCGCTACATTTTTTTCACATTGTTTTCACGAAGTATCCACTTTGTTATGTTGGCAGCCTGACCCACGACTACCAGTGGTTTGCGCAATATTTTTTGATATTTTTTGATATATAACTAATAGTTATTACTACAGCTCTTAGTTACTATATGTACTCTCAAAGTACCTGAGCTATATTCACGTCTCAAATATAACTATTAGTTAATACTACTGCTCTTAGTTACTATATGTATACTCAAAGTACTTGAGCTACATACATCTCTCATATATAGCTACTACTTATAATTACAGTTCCTGGTTACTACATGTACTCCCAAAGTACCTGAGCTATATTGCCTCTCATACGTTATTATTAGTTGCCAGTACAACTCGTGTATCACTATATGTGTATGTTATTTGTTGTTTGTAGACGTATTAGGGTCCTGAAAAAACAGTTCTTATTTTGCTGTTTTTATCCTACCTTAAGAACACTGATACTAACAGTAACTGACACTGATACCATTTTTTTTTTAATTTTACCTAAAATGACTGTCCTTGACCTCTGACCCTGACCGTTAAACCTAACCTTGACCCTAACTCTAACCCTGGCCCTGACCTAGATCAAACCCTGATCTATTTTTGCCTTTTTTGTTATTACTATTTTTTTACACACATTTCTTTGTTTATACTTTTCTCCTCTAGCAAGGTGAAAAAAATTGGGATATTATTATAACAAAAAGTAAAAAATATTGTGTTTTTTTTCCAAATTTTCTGTCTTTTTTTGTTTATAGCGCAAAAAAATTAAAATCACAGAGATGATCAAATACCACCAAAAGAAAGCTCTCTTTGTGGGAAAAAAATTATAAAAATATAATTTGGGTACAGTGTTGTATGACCGCGCAATTGTCATTCAAAATGCGTCAGCGCTGAAAGCTGAAAATTGGTCTGGGCACGAAGGGGGTTTAAGTGCCCAGTAATGAAGTGGTTAAAGAAGCCCAACAATACATCTGTATAAGACATCATTAAAGGGGTTGTAAAGGTAGATTTTTTTCTCCCTAAATAACTTCCTTTACCTTAGTGCAGTCCTCCTTCACTTACCTCATCCTTCCATTTTGCTTTTAAATGTCTTTATTTTTTCTGAGAAATCCTCACTTCCTGTTCTTCTGTCTGTAACTCCACACAGTAATGAAAGGCTTTCTACCTGGTGTGGAGTGTCGTGGTCGCCCCCTCCCTTGGGCTACAGGAGAGTCAGGATGCTCTCTACATTGCAGATAGAGAAAGGAGCTGTGTGTTAGTGGGCGTCCTGACTCTCCTATAGTCCAAGGGAGGGGGCGAGCACGACACTCCACCCCAGGGAGAAAGCCTTGCATTACTGTGTGGAGTTACAGACAGAAGAACAGGAAGTGAGGATTTCTCAGAAGAAATAAGAACATTTAAAAGCAAAATTGAAGGATGAGGTAAGTGAATGAGGACTGCACTAAGGTAAAGGAAGCTATTTAGGAAAAAAAATTGTACCTTTACAACCCCTTTAAAAAGAACTTACATATTACAAATTTTATACATATAACAATAGGAAAATCAAACTACCAGAGGTAACAGACTGAATTTTGTGTAAGTCCATTGTATTCACTGATGCATGTGATGGTATTCAAACCTGTTTCATTATCAGTATACTATAAAAGTATACATAAAACAATCACAGCAACAACCACAACAATAGCATTGTTATTACTATGAATGATGATGATAACAATAATAATAAAAATAATAACAATAATTTGCTCTAAGGAAGGAAACAATATGATCCACTAGAAAATCCTTGTTTTTGGCTTAATTTTAGGATTCAAATAGATGTTGTTAATAGAGGGCAGTATATGCAAATAGAAGCCCTGTCTATCTGTAATTGAATCTAAGTCACTATTTTCAGGCGAGAGAAGGCGTTCCTCACTTCTGTTCCACATCTCAGAATTTGGAAAGTGGGGTGGGTGTCAGAATAAGAGAAGGAATTCTACAATTTCATTTAAAAATGTAATGGTGGATACACTGATAAGCAAATAGAGGAGGGGGGAGCCTTTTGCTTAAAAAGGATAAAAAAAAATGCTGCATGGTTTTAATATCATCCTAGATAGTAAGAGAATGATATATCCATGCTGACTGATTTCATATATCCTGATAGGAGAGAATTACAGATACAAAAAACCAATGATCTATAAAATAGAATAAAGTAACAAAGGAGAGGGAAATGTTATTTTTTCTAGGATGTTATCAGCTAATTTATATTCATTTAAGCATATATCCCATCAGTTCAGCTTCCTAATCTAGGTATATTCTTTCTCTACACTGTATAACCTTCCTGTAAATACTTTTTGATCATGCTTAGCTGACTTGCGTATGGACTGATGACTGTGGCTCAAACCGCCATATGTGAGTAAATGAACAGACATTAAAGGAGAGCTTCAGCCAGGTTCCAAAAAATTTAATTTCAGCAGCTACAAAAACTGTTGCTGCTGTTTTTTAATAAACAGACATTCACCTGTACACGGATCCTGCGTCGTCCTGACTCGGGTCAGTTCTTTGGCAGTGTTTAGGCTTCCCTTTTCACTTCCGGGTAAAGTTCTGTTTTGAAGTGGATCCACCATTTTCATGTGGATTAAGTCAATATTTACAAGGAATTAATGGAACCCCCACATAGGGGTATTATTGAAAAAAAGGGAAGATAAACTGCGCTAATGTGACAAAATGTACCCATAGAATCACGGGTATAAAATTATGCTAGTGAAGCAAATATGAAGCTGCGACTTGCTGTGTAACATCAAACAGTGATCAGAAAATTAAAAAGAAAAAAATCGTGCTACAAGCTTGTAAAAAACATATGAACCAATAAAGGCATATGCTAAAATGAACTTCAAAATTAACACTCCTCATGTGCAAATCGTGAATACATAATTAAGAAAACATTGATTGCATTAAATAGTCCATAAATGAAGTGAATAAATAAATAAGTGTCGCATCATTGATCAAAGCGAGGGAAAGAATCTTCCTCCACCAGTGTGAAAGTCCTTAGTTGGTATATTCAAATTATATCACAGATGAAAGTGACAACCCATCCACTGAAATCCTCCACCGACAGAGAACACAGATCTGCTTACCAGATCCCGGTGGTCCCTTGATTATGGGGCCCCTGGAAGACGTGAATATTTAACGAAACTAGTAGGGCGGAACGAGCGACGCACTGACGTCACCCTCCTGGACTGCTCGGATTCCCTAGACGGACGGGTCTTTCTGCTTGTGTCTGGCCGGAACAGCAGACTTAATACTTTCTAACCACTGCAAAATTGTGAGTGTTTAGTGTGTACGTTTTTTATATACATTAAAGTTTTAAAGGTTTTACACGATCGAGGCATTTTTGTATTTTTCCATACTCATGTAACTTGGTATCCATCGTCTTGGAGTATTGAGATGATGAGATGATCCCTATCAGGCTGTCTGTACCTAAAAAAGCCCAGCTGTTTTTTCATATCTACATGCTACCTGGGGTCCCTCATAATCAAGGGACCACCGGGATCTGGTAAGCAGATCGGTGTGCTTTGTCGGTGGAGGATTTCAGTGGATGGGTTGTCACTTTCATCTGTGATATAATTTGAATATACCAACTAAGGACTTTCACACTGGTGGAGGAAGATTCTTTCCCTCGCTTTGGTCATTGATGTGACTCTTATTTATTTATTCACTTCATTTATGGACTCTTTTTTTTTAATGCAATCAATGTTTTCTTAATTATGTATTCACGATTTGCACATGAGGAGTGTTAATTTTGAAGTTCATTTTAGCATATGCCTTTATTGGTTTATATGTTTTTTACAAGCTTGTAGCGCAATTTTTTTTCTTTTTAATAGGGGTATTATTATAAAATTATGAATGTCATTCACACCAAAAATTTACTGGTGGTGAATCAATCACTGTCATTTAAAATGCATGCCCCAGGAAGATTCACCTGCAGGGAATGGTTGGAGAAAGTCAGATTAACTGCTTTATAAATATGTTCCAGAGTGTAAATCGGGTGTACCACCACTATTTTAGCTACAAGAGTAGGTGAAGATATCTAAAAAATAAATAAAGGGTTTTAAACGACAGTGTTTCGGCACACTTCCAAAGACGTCACCATAAAATCCAGGTTATTTAGAATTTTGGGGTACAGAAAAATTGAGAGAGGGGAAACCTAAAGTGAGTGATCTCACAAAGCGAAACAAGATAAATATATATACAGTATAAATTAAAGCACTTTTCCCCAATGGCCTATACATTGACTGTGATGGGAGTTACTTTGGGCGGGGGGGATTGTAGGGGTGTCTCATAGACCATTGCTAGATAGTTTGAGGTACCCCATGTGTATGTGTTTATTGTTAAGTGTCTGTATCCCATTGTTCTATTGTTTCAGTCTTGCCTTTGGAGCAAATTATTATGGGATTTATATGTTTATGTGGATTAGCTTACGGGTTAGTAAAATCACTGTCAGCTATTAATTGCTAGAGGGTCAAGATATCTCCAACAGCTCCCTACAGACAAGACTGTTTACTGTTGAAAAGTTTGAAAAAGTGTCTCTTGTTACTGGAAGTACAGTTTACCCCACCCTGTGTCATTATGCAAAGAAGTGGGAATTGTCCCAGAGTGTATATCTCTTTGTGCCTGTGTTTTCATTAACAGTTTTATGTTTCTTACCACCCTACACTGAGTTACGGCTAGTGATTGGGTGGGCTAAGGGATCATCTTATATCGTGCTGGTACCGGGCAAGGGAAGCTTATATGGTGGACATACTCCTCTTGAGTATGGGGTCCGTCACTTTGACTACAATTGTTTAATATGTACTGGATGATTTGTTTTTTGTTTAAAGTTTCCTTTTTTATACTTTGTATAGTTGTAATTAAATTACAGTACATACTGTATAGGTGATTTCTATATTTATATACATTTCAACATTTTTATATTTGTTTATTTTTGTATGTATATTTATGTATATAAATTCAATTCATTCATTCATATCAGATTTTGAAAATTACAATAATTTATATTATATTTGATGTTAAAGGGCTAGAGCATGGGGACTGAACCTGTGGCTCTCCAGCTGTTGCGGAACTACAAGTCCCATGAGTCATTGCAAGGCTGACAGTTATCAAGCATGACTTCAAAAGGCTGAGGCATGACAGGACTTATAGTTCAGAAACAGCTGGAGGGCAACCGGTTGAGCACCTATGGGCTGGAGCAGAGGTAGACAACCTTAGCCCCCACATGTGGTGAAACTACAAGTCCCATGAGATATTACAAGACCCTGACAGTCACAGGCATGACTTTTAGAGGCAGAGGCACGATGGGATCAGTGGCATTGCTAGGCATGTGCGGGGGGTGCGGGCCGCACCCGAGTGACACCCGCCAATGCACTGGATCGAGAGAGGCACAGCGGCTCTCTCCTCTTCCCCCTTCCCCTGCGTACTCGAGCATCTCCTTCACTCCCTGTGATGTTCGGGGAGGGAGGAGGAGTAAGAATTGTTTTGTGCGGCAGACAGCTCGAGTGCCATAGCCCAGTGCAGTGTGCACAGCGCCCAAATGTCCTCCGGGTACACCGGCACTGCAATCGCCTATTGACACTCAGGCAGGTGTGGAGAGGTGTCGGCTGCCTATCAAAACAAATACATTCCTCAGACCGTCGGAGCCTAGTCTCCTCCTCCACACTGACAGTATATCCACAACAGGAGGAGGAGGAACCTAGGAGGAGGAACATCCATGTGGACAGAACGCTCTGATCTGAGGTCTGTGACTGTAGGCAGAGGAGATATTGGGGGGTTACATTAGGGGGATTTCAGGGGGGTTACATTAGGGGGATTACATTAGGGAGATTGCAGGGGGGGTTACATTAGTGGGGTTACATTAGGAGGATTATTAGGAGGATTACATTAGGGGGAATGCATAAGGGGATTACATTAAGGGGGGATGCACAGGGGGGGTTACATTAGGGGAATGCACAGGAGGGGTTACATTAAGAGGGAATGCACAGGGGGATTACATTAGGGGGAGAATACAGTGGGGGTTACATAAAGGGGGAATGCACAGGGGGGGTTACATTAAGGGGGAATGCACAGGGGGGTTACATTAAGGGGGAATGCACAGGGTACATTTGGGGCTTTACATTAAGGGGATTGCACAGGGGGAGATCTGTGCTAATGCGCTAGTCTGACCTGGTGGGGGGGGGGGGGGGGTCAGTGACACCAAATTTTACTGCACCCTAGTGATGCCACTGGATGGGATTTGTAGTTAGACCACAGCTGGACTGCCAAAGTTGCCTACCCCTGTCTAGAGAATGCCATACAATATGCAATTTAACTATGCAGTCTCCTTTGGATCCACCATAAGTTGTTTGGACGACATTGTAGGAAAGGTTTTTTTTGGGTGATTTTTTTTATAGAGGAGCATGCTCAGACAAATCCAGCCCTTTGGAAACCCCCGTGTAACAAAGCATGCATTACAGAGGTCTGTCGGGAAAGAGACGCTGAACAGATGTGTGTACAGCAGCAGAGGATTCTGACATTTTTACACTTGATCTAACTGATTCAGTTCTGACTGAGCACCGCCAAATGTCAGTGCAGTTTGCTTGTTTTTACAATAAATAGAATGGTTTTAATGGTATTACACTATGGAATTTTTAAAACTTTTATATTGGCTGAATGGATGAGAAGATCAGAGGAAATTTAAACCAGTGACAACTTTATCAAGCTAAGCGCCTTTGACCGGACAATTTAGAGGGCCATTTACCTCTAGTGAGTGTAACCATGAGCACAGATTTGAGTACAACACTGCTTTTTGAAGTGCTTTTACACAAAGGTACTTTTGAAGATTAATAGACACAAATAAAATACTAAGAAGATACATTGTAATATATATTTCAAAAGCCCTCTTTTTTATTTTATGTTCGCAAAATACATTTTGTGTTTTTTGGTCACAGGGCAAGTTTTTTTTTTTTTATTTGTGCATGATGTCACACTTGTGATGCCAGTACTCACCAAAATGATAAACCCAATACAAGTCTTCAATTTCTAAAGGGAAATATAAAGACTGTGGGAAAAATTCTCAAAAGAGATACGCAGACTTAACTCCATTTTTCTAAATTTACACGGCGCGTATATTTGCGCACGATCGTCAAAACGATTTAAGCAAACATTTCCGTATTTTCAGCCGTACTTAAATTAGTTACACCTGCGCATTCCCGGGCGCAAATTACGCTAGGCTCGCTGCTGTTTTTGATAGGCAAAGATGCAAATGAGGGAGTTAGGGCGATTCTCAGATTTAAGTGTGTGTGCCGTATTTTCCGCCCTGTGAGCACCTGTTAGGCCGGGTACTCACGGACAAACATGTACGGTGAAAGCGGTCCGTCGGACCGTTTTCACCGTACATGTCTGCCAGAGGGCTTCTGTACGATGGTTGTACACACCATCGTACAGAAGTCCGCGCGTAAACAATATGCGGGGCGTGTCCGCGGTGTCGCCGCGACAATGACGCGGTGTCGCCGCAACAATGACGCGGCGACGTGGGCGGCCTGCCTTTAAAATGCTTCCACGCATGCGTCAAAGTCATTCGACGCATGCGAGGGACGGCGGGCGCTTGGACATGTACGGTAGGTCTGTACTGACGACCGTACATGTCCGAGCGGGCAGGATTCCAGCGGACTGTTTTAAAACAAGTCCAGGAATATTTGTCCGCTGGGAAAAGGCCCGGCGGGCAAATGTTTGCTGGAATTTGGCCCGCTCGCGCCCACACACGACCAAACATGTCTGCTGAAACTGGCCCGCGGACCAGTTTCAGCAGACATGTTTGGTCGTGAGTACGGGGCCTTAGTTTTTCTGACTAAATTTCCACATTATAAAACCAGCCCTAATTTTACACATGCTGTGGAAGGGTTTGCTGAAGGTAGTGACTAGAGGTTAGAGCTCTAGTTGTGAAGGTTATTTGTTGAAAAATGCCAGGACCAGCGATGATTTTGACGGCACTTGCTGCCTTACAGGCACAAAGGAGGAGGAGGGCACAGAGGAGGAGGATGAGGGCACAGGCGCGAGTTTATCGTCCACGGCGTGATATTTGGCAAATGCCAGCTTATGAGGTGATTGGCAACTACCATTTTGATAGGGAGGCCATCCTGGAGATCACCCAACTCCTTCATGAGGATCTAATCGCCCCAACCCTACGTTCCCATGCCCTGACACCTCTTGAAAAAGTGATGGCAACCCTCCATTTTTTAGCGAGTGGCTCATTCCAGCGAGCATCTGGAGGTGTGGCTGGGATGGTGCAGTCATCAATGAGCAAATGTGTCCATCAGGTGGTCCCTGCCATACTGCGGCGCATGAGCAACCAGTTTGTCATGCCCACCCAGGAGGACCAGCGTGTGCAAGCCATGACAGACTTTTATAACATTGCTGGCTTTCCAAAGACCATCGGGGCGATAGACTGCACCCATGTGGCACTACAGCCCCCCCATGATACTGAACACCTGTTCAGAAATAGGAAAGGCTGGCATTCGATAAATGTACAGGTTATCGTAGATGCACATGGCCTCATCTGGCACGTTTGTGCCAAGTTTCCAGGCTCGTGCCACGATAGTTACATCCTAAGGCAGACCAAGATCTACAGAGACTTTGAGATGAACGTTTATGGAGACAGCTGGCTGATTGGTGAGTGACATTGGTGTCAGGTATGCCCCCCCCATGATGCAGACATCACAAGGGGCACATGCATGACTAATATCCTCCTGTCTTTTCCCTTACAGGTGACTCAGGATATGCGTTGGGACCCCACCTGATGACCCCCTTTAGGAACCCCCAAACACCCGGAGAACGGAAATTCAATGAGGTGCACATCCAGACCCGGGCAATAGTAGAGCGGACTTTTGGCCTTCTCAAGTCCAGATTTAGATGCCTTGACAAGACTGGGGGTACACTATTGTATTCCCCAGACTTTGTCTGCCAAATTATTGGGGCATGTTGCATCCTGCACAATTTTGCTTTGAGAAGGGGCCTGCATGTGGAGATATGTCCTGACCTAACCCCCCACCCAGGCAATCCCCCCCCCCAAACCCCTCTACCCGGTCTGCTGAGGGCCAGGCAATAAGGAGACAACTGTCTGAAGGCATCTTTGCCCAGTAAATGGATCCTAATTATCTTTTTGTTTTTGCTTTGCCCAGAACAAATCACAGAGATTATGTGACCTTTAAATCTTTTCTTTGCAAATTAAATGCACATTACTTATATGCCAATGAGAATGTTTTTTTTTTGTTACAAAACGCACATTAATTATCTCACAATGAGAATGCATGAATGCACGTCACTGTGGTCCCTAGCACAGACACATCACATGCACATCGAATTGGATTAGATCCAAGTACCCCCCCCTTTGGTACTTGGGAGCAGTAACGCCCCGCCACGGCTCCAATTATGTCACTGTGCATTCATACACCATTCAGGAACCTAGGATGACTTCTCCCTGGTCCTGGGGATCCCTACTCCACCAAAACTGAGGGTGACACCCTTATGTTTTCAGGAATGCCACCCCCCCACATTCACACATCATTCACACACATAAACCAAATCATAAGTACAGTATCAAAAAAATAAAATAAAAATAAAAAGTACCCCTGCAAATTAAGGATGTTGCCGAGTGCTCCTTCTGGGCTGCCCACGGCCACGGGCACGGCCACGGCCGACTGGGTGATCTTCACGGGGGGGGTCTGTGCAGGGGAGTATTTTCAGGGGGGGGGGACTGTGCAGGGGAGGGAGTATTTTCAGGGGGGGGGGACTGTGCAGGGGAGGGAGTATTTTCAGGGGGGGGACTGTGCAGGGGAGGAAGCAGCCTCCCCTGGTGTCTGTCCTCTTGCTGGCCTTCCCTCCAAGGCAACGGCTATCCTTGTCAGACAGGAAGTAATGTCAGCCGTATTGGCCTGCACAGCCCGGGTATTGGCCTGCACAGCCTGGGTGAGGGCAGTCACCTCCTGGGCCACACCTGTTGTGGCGTTCCTCAGGTCCCACAAACAGGTGATGACCCCCACGGAGTTGGTGGCCACGTCACCCAGTGACTCCCTCATTGCACCCAGGCTGCGCTCCACCTTGGTCATTGTTTTTTGTATTGCAGACAGACTGCGGGTCTGCCGGACATTGTCCCTCAACAGACTGACCGGCAGACGCACCAACCCCCCCCTGTTTTCCGGGGTCGGCCTCCTACTTGCCCCTGAGGCTTGTGGCCTTGGAGGAGGAGTTGGAGTGAGCCATGGGTGCTGCTGCATGTTGGAGGAGGGTTGGAAGGGGCGACCCATGATGGTGGCCTGACTGCTGGGCGCCTGTGGGGTTCCCTCAGGGGATGATTCAAAGGTCATATCTTGGCCCATCATTATTTCCTGCCCAATCAGAATATTGTCATCTTCCTCCCCCTCATCCTCCTCCCACTCAACATCCAAATTAGGGGAGTTGTGGGCACTCCCCTCCCATGGCGAATCCTGCCCTTCTTGGGACTCTGCATGAGCCTGTCTTGGGGGTGGTGCAGCAGCCTGCCCTGATGGGCCAGCAACCTCCTGCCCTGATGGGCCAGCAACCTCCTGCCCTGATGGGCCAGCAACCTCCTGACCTGATGGGGCTGCCACCTCATGGGCTGATTGGGCTGCCACCTCCTGGGCTGATGGGGCTGCCACCTCCTGGGCTGATGGGGCTGCCACCTCCTGGGCTGATGGGGCTGCCACCTCCTGGGCTGATGGGGCTGCAACCTCCTGGCCATCTGGGGAGGACACAAAACAATCACAGGTTGTTGGATCCACACACTTGGCACATCTTCCCTTCCCCCACCCACACATGCTAATCACCAGATAGAAATTCCAAAAAATTACCTGTCCTCATAAGAGGATCATTGTCAAAGCCAGGCAGGCCCACCACCTGCTGTGGGTGGAAACACTGGGCCACTGCCCATTCCTCCTCACTCATCCTGACTGGGCAGGGTCCCCCTCCTCCAGTGCCCCTGGTATGGGCATGCAGCGTTGCCAGCTTGGTCCAGGACACGCTCCTCAAGTCATTAATTTTTTTTGAACTCCAGCGATGGTCCTGGTTTCCCCCCCCCCCCCCCCGCCGCATTGATCCGATCGGTGATCTTTTGAAGGATCTCCTTCCTCCTGGCCGGGGTGGTGTTGTGGCTCTCAGGGCCATGGAGAAATCGCCCAAATTTAATGACGCCCTGAGCAAGTATATGCTTCTCTGCCAGGGTAAAATTAAGCTTCCTGCGCTTGGGAGCCATGACAGACAACACCCAGCAACAGGGAACTCACCCAAAAAACAGACACTTATCAAAAACAATCAGGCAAAAAAGGAAAACAAAAAACAAACACTTATCAAAAACAATCAGGCAAAAAAGGAAAACAAAAAACAAACACTTATCAAAAACAAACACCAACTATACCCTCCATCTCCACAAACACTTTTCTCACAAACAAATCTTACCAACAAACACTGACAAACGTTCAAAGCAGAAGCAACTTGCTTTAGGAAGGGAACACAGGGAAATACTTTTGCAATTGAAGTCTGTTTGACTGGGGCTATTTAGACACAGGGAGATCTTCAAACTAAGTACGCTTGGCCTTTTACCTATCTCACTGATTGCGCTGACCAAAGTTCTGCACATGCGCAGTGAGGTCCAGATTCGTGCGCGCATGCGCAGTACGGCCGGCACTTCATTTGCATGGGGTCACGGCTCATTACAATGAAGCACGCCCACTTCATTCCCACTTGCCATAACCACGCCTTACGCATTGAAACTTAAGTTAAGGATGGCGCAATTTTGTGCGAGAATACGGTACTTACGACACCAACTTAGGGCGCCGTAACTTAAATGACATAAGTTAGATAATCCTAAATTTACACATGTTTTTGAGAATTTGGCCCTGTATTCCTCAATAGGGATGAGCTCAGGCCGGGTTAAAAACTCCTCAACTATCCTGCCAGGAAGGTGTCACTGCAGACAGTCAGCCATAAGGGGAAGATGCATTTCCCACCCCACAGCCACATGTGTACAAGGGGCGTAATTATAATTGATACTTTTATTTATGGACAGGATTTTGCTTGTGCATGTGAATAATAATTACTATTTGTAAGAAACAACAAAAAGAAAAATGAATAGGATTATTAGTGGTGCCAAAATCATGACTTTAAAATCAAGAATTTTATTACAATTAATCATCAAAAAACTTTCAGGAGATAATTCCTTTAATACTTAATGCAAATTTGTCTCACTGAAATAGATAATATACGTATAGTTTTAGAATTTCAAAAAACAGTGGGCTAGATTCATAAAGCCCGCCTTAAGTTTGTGCGGGCGTAGCGTATCTCAGATACGCTACGCTGCCGTAACTTAGTGAGGCTGGGGCAGGATTCACAAAGAACCTGCGCCCTAAGTTATGGCGGCGTAGCGTACATCTGCTGGCGTAAGCGCGCCAAATTCAAATTCTGAAGAGGTGGGCGTGTTTTATGTAAATAAAACATGACCCCACGTAAATGAGTAAATGACGTTTCTCACGAACGGCGCATGCGCCGTCCGTGAACGTATCCCAGTGCGCATGCTCCTAATCACGTCGCAAATAGTCAATGCTTTCGACGTGGATGTAATTTACGCAAAGCCCTATTCGCGAACGACTTACGCAAACGACGTAAACGACACAAAATTCGACGCTGGCCCGACGTCCATACTTAACATTGGCTATGCCTCATATAGCAGGAGCAACGTTACGCCGGAAAAAGCCTTACGCAAACTACGTAAAAAAAAATCGCCGGGCACACGTATGTTTCTGAATCGGCGTATCCAGCTCATTTGCATATTCTACGCTGAAATCGACGGAAGCGCCACCTAGCGGCCAGCGTAAATATGCAACTAAGATACGACGGCATAAGATACTTACGCCAGTCAGATCTTAGCCTAATTTCGGCGTATCTTGCTTTCTGAATACAGAAAGAAGATACGCCGGCGCAGCTTTGAATTTACGCGGCGTATCAATAGATAAGCCGGTGTAAATTCTTGCTGAATCTAGCCCAGTGTGTGCTGTAACTCATTAAATGGGTTGTAAAGGTACAATTTGTTTTCCCTAAATAGCTTCCTTTACCTTAGTACAGTCCTCCTTCACTTACCTCATCCTTCGATTTTGCTTTTAAATGTCCTTATTTCTTCTGAGAAATCCTCACTTCCTGTTCTTCTGTCTGTAACTCCACACAGTACTGCAAGATTTTCTCCCTGGTCTGGAGAAAGCCACTTGAGGGGGGAAGGGCGAGCAGGAGGGTCAGGACACTCTCTACTTTGCAGATAGAGAAAGGAGCTGTGTGTTAGTGGGCGTCCTGACCCTCCTGCTCGCCCCCTCCCCCCTCAAGAGGCTTTCTCCACACCAGGGAGAAAGCTTTGCATTACTATGTGGAGTTACAGACAGAATTACAGGAAGTGAGGATTTCTCAGAAGAAATAAGGACATTTAAAAGCAAAATTGAAGGATGAGGTAAGTGAAGGAGGACTGCACTAAGGTAAAGGAAGCTATTTAGGGAAAAACATTTTTACCTTTACAACCCCTTTAAGTTGCACTCTAGTCCTGTGTTTTACATTGTTCGCCTATACCATAGCAGTATTATTGGCTCAACCTGTGTTAGATTTAGAAGTGACAACTATCATTCTTCAACTTATAACAGCATTATAAGTGTCACTGCAAATCAATAAATGGTTAAAACTAAGCAGCAAGGAGAAAGGCTTTGCCTAGTATGAGCATCAGGAAGGGCCATTTAATATCAACCTTCCAAATATCATAAAGGCAGTTTATACTCTTTTCATTTTTATATTTTGTACATATAAATATGTTAAAGAGACTAGCTTGATGTTAATGGTCTTAATAAAATACAATGTTTTTTATATTAAAACCCCTATTATATTTGTAATTTGTAATTATGTATGTGTACTTGGAGTCAGAAATCTTTGCTCATTAAATATACAGGCTTTGCTTTATATTTTGCAAAACTACACAATTGTCATTTTACCAGGTCCTTTTCAAAATAAGTTGTTAAAAGAGAGAGAGAGTAAATGCACCAATGGCCAGTCCAACAATTGCTATATTGAAAAAAAATAGTGGACACAAGTTTGTATATGGCATATGAACACATCTTTTGCACCTGTTAGCTTGCACTCTCCCAGGGCACATTAAACAGGTTAAAGTGGTATGAAACCCAAAACATATTATATTGAAGCTTACCAATCAATAGATGTTGTGGCTGCATCCGTTTTCTTTTCTTCTGCATTTTTCCCTCTGTTTTCACCTGAGTATCTGCCCAGTAACACACCTTCTGTATTAGTGAGAAACAACTCTGGAAGAAAGAGGACAGGAGGCACAGCAGACAGCAGCATTGTCAGTCTGGGGAAGGGGGGGTGGAGTAGTGTTAAATGCATTAGCAGATTTAGATACACTAAGTCAAGCTCCAGCTCACACTTAATGATCAGTTCCAACAAACAGGGGTTGATTTACTAAAACTGGAGAGTGCGGATCTGCATAGAAACCAGCTTCCAGTTTTTTTATGTCAAAGCTTAAAGTGATTGTAAAGTCTCTTTAAAAAAAAAAACGTGTTATACTTACCTCCTCTGTGCAGTTCGTTTTGCACAGAGCAGCCCGGAGCCTCCTCTTCTCTGGTCCCTCTTCGCTGCTCTTAGCCTCTCCCTCCTGTCGAGTGCCCCCACAGCAAGCAGCTTGCTATGGGGGCACCCAAGTTGAGCTGCAGCTCCGTGTGTCCATTCAGACACAGAGCTGCCATTCAGCCCTGCCCTCTCTCTCTCCTGTTTGGCTAACTGACTTTGATTGACAGATAATTTCAAGCGGGAGCCAATTCTGTGTCTCAGCCAATCAGGAGGAGAGTCCCGGATGGCTGAGGGACTCGTAGACATCGCTGGACAGAGATTGGGCTCAGGTAAGTATTGTGGGGTGCTGGAGAGGCTGCTACACACAGAAGGCTTTGTACCAAGTACTGTAAAGCCTCGTACACACGCACGGTTTTCTCAGCAAGAAACAGCAAGAAAACTGCTGGCAGAGCTTTCTTGCCGAGTATACCGTGCGTGTGTACGAGGCTTTGAGGTTTCTGGTCAAGAAAACTGCCCAGAATCTAGACGAGAAAAATAGAGAACCTGCTCTCTATTTTCTCGTTGTGAGATTCTCGGCAGTGTTTTCCTGCTGAGAAACCCGAGCGTGTGTATACTTACCTCTCCATGGAAACCCACGCATGCTTGAAATTACTTTGACGCATGCGCGGTAGCTTCCAAGGCATAGGTAGGTTGAAGCAAGATGGCGGCGATGGCATTGAATGTGACGAGCGCATGCTCAACATAGTCCATGATGTTACCGCGTTCGTGCCATTCAAAAGAACAGCGGTTCTTTTGAAAGGTGTGTGTGTACACTCGGCCGGCAAGAGAGTCTTGCCAGGAATTTCTTCAGGAAAAACAACGTGAAGTTAGAAGCTGATTGGCTACCATGTACAGCTGCACCAAATTTTGCACTCTCCAGTTTTAGTAAATCAACCCCACAGTTTTTCGTTTTTGGGATAAAGGTTTTGCTTGAATGAATACAAGCTTAGAATTTGAATTACCCCTGCCAGTGTTAATTTATTTGTCCCATCTATGTAGACTGACACATTCAGCTTGTGCTTTTGAAAAACAATAGGCTTGCTGGCTGGATCACCAGATGAAAACAGAAGAAATAGGAGGGTAGAAATGAAATGGCGTCCTTGTGTGTCATAAAATGACAAAGACCAGCACTTTGTCCTTTAAAGCAGTGTTCCCCAACCCCCGGTCCGCGGCCCACTACCGGGCCGCGGCACTTCTGCAGCCGGGCCGCGAGCAGGCGGCATGAGAGAGCCCCACATGCGGACCGCGGCACTCTGCCATTCGGACCGCAAGGAGACTTTTCTTCCTCCTGAGCCGACAGCGGGAGGCAGAACAATTCTGGGTGGAGGGCGGAGCTGCCCGAGGTTATCAAACAGGCGATTGGCTGCTAGGACTGTCCTTCATCCTAGCAGCCAATCACCTGTTTGTTACCTCGGCCCTCCATCCAGAACTGTCCCGCCTCCCTCCCTGCAACTTTTTTCCTCATGCTGTGCCTCCCTCCGATCTGTCCCTAAGTGTGGGGGACGGAACCGAGGACTGTAATGTGTGGGGGACGGAACCGAGGACTGTAATGTGTGGGGGACGGAACCGAGGACTGTAATGTGTCGGGGACGAAACCGAGGACTGTAATGTGTGGGGGACGGAACCGAGGACTGTAATGTGTGGGGGACGGAACCGAAGACTGTAATGTGTGGGGGACGGAACCGAGGACTGTAATGTGTGGGGGATGGAACCGAGGACTGTAATGTGTGGGGGACGGAACCGACGACTGTAATGTGTGGGGGACAGAACCGACGACTGTAATGTGTGGGGGACGGAACCGACGACTGTAATGTGTGGGGGGGGGAAGGCTGAGGACTGTAATGTGTGTGGGGGGGAAGACTGAGGACTGTAATGTGTGGGGGGGGAAGGCTGAGGACTGTAATGTGTGGGGGGGGGGGGGGAAAGGCTGAGGACGGTAATGTGTGGGGGGGAAAGGCTGAGGACTGTAATGTGTGGGGGAGGAAGGCTGAGGACTGTAAAGTGTGGGGGGAAGGCTGAGGACTGTAATGTGTGGGGGGGGGGAAGGCTGAGGACTGTAATGTGTGGGGGGGACTGAGGACTGTAATGTGGGGTTATGATATAAATAGGGGCAGATGACAGTACTGTTAATGGGGGAGCCCAGAGTATGACAACACTACCAGTGACAGGGTGAGTGTGAGCAGGGCCTAGTGGGGGCACTAGCTTCACCTGTTGGGGCCTTACCACATCTGGTGGCAGGCAGCATGGCAAGTGACAATCCGCATCTGGTGGCAGGCAGCGTGGCAAGTGACAATCCACATCTGGTGGCAGGCAGCATGGCAAGTGACAATCCGCATCTGGTGGCAGGCAGCGTGGCAAGTGACAATCCGCATCTGGTGGCAGGCAGCATGGTAAGTGACAATCCGCATCTGGTGGCAGGCAGCGTGGCAAGTGACACACTCAAAGCTCCCACTGATTCTGCATTATGGTGGGTTTAACTTTATTTTTTACTACAATGTAATAAATAGAAATAATGCGCTGACAAATTGCCCGCGAAAAATCGCTTACCCCCCCCCCCGCATGCCATCCCCAACCTCCCCCCAACCAGGCCTTGGAAAATTTTCTTCCATGCAGCCGGTCCCCGGTGCCAAAAAGGTTGGGGACCACTGCTTTAACGCAATAGACCTTCAACAGACCATGGCCACATTGTGCATGCTGGAAGCATGATGATGACGTTCCTGGGAGGTGTTGCTTTGACAGACTGACTGCAAAGGAAGGAGCTGGAAAGTGATGGTGACCGTAGACTTCAAAGCAACATTCAAGTCACAAACCATGGAGCTCAGACTAAATAAAATCAGCAAGGGAAGCACCTGCACATTTAGCCCTATCACTGGTAAGCGTTGCTGAGGCATCATACATGACTTTTATAATGCATTTAACAATTGTTTATACATTCCCTTTAAAACACCACAACATGTGACTAAATAGTAAAGAAATGCTTTTAATTTATATTGCGTATGTTAAACCCTGTGCAGATTTTTGTTATCCAAACACCTATTCATAAAAACTGAATACATGTTTGTGCTGCCCATCGTGAATTTGTATTAAGGAAAGTGTGCAAGGGTTTTGCTCCAGACCGTTTGTAGGTTATCATGGAATGTAAAGCATGGCAAATACAGATGGGTTTACTCAGTGAATGCACAGAATGCCGTTAAGACAACCTGTGTTTAAGTGGAATTCTTGCTGTTCTCTTACAACACACTTTCACCTTGAAGAGAATTCATTGTCTGAAAAAAAAAGAATGTTCACATGGTCTCTCCATCACATGGCAAATCCTCGGTCTAAGCCGTTCTTCTTCTGCTTTTATTCTGACAATTTCTTTGTGATAGTCCAAAAATGTATTTCATGACCGTGAAAGGGTGTACGTGTGTGATTACTGTGTCTTTTGTGCCTTTACACTGTATCATCGGATCTCATGCTTATATTTGCCTCATAGAACAGTCTTCTAGAGAAGTCTGAGGCATCATGCTGAATATAACGGTACCTTCGTCCCATCAAAATTTGTAATATGTATTTGGGAGGAGGCTGGGGTTTGAACTTTGATGGTACCATATATCAACTGATTACCAGTCAAAATTAGAAAAGTATAAAAAAAGTTTTATTACAAAAAACATATACATAATTTACATATTCATAGAATAAACTTCTTTAGTCATAACAACTATAAAGTGTCTAAAAAATTATTTCTGTCATTATAGATAGAATGTCAACATCATCTAGTTTATATTGAGAAGAGCTCGACATGTTTTGAGGTTTCTTATAACGCCCGCTTCTTCGGGAGCATTACTCATACATACAATTTGTCAGATGATGTATAAAAGGTTGTCATGAGACTATAAAGAAAGAAAAACAACATTAACAAAAATCTTACAATGTGAATACAGTCATAACATATCAGATACAATAGGAGAGGCGTTCATGCCACAAAACCCCCCCTAGAAAAAGGACCACCCATGAAAGTCTCACCATGGGGGGCGGTGACCAAGGCTCCTGGTAGGTTGGGGTGAATTGCCAACCCACCCCGGAGGACATAGGAGATCCTGAAACAGTATCCACATCCGGTGTAAACCTAGTTGTTAGATATAGGTAGTAGGTTTTAGGTTGTGAATATATTAATCAAACCCAAGGCCAGCATAAGCATTCATAGCAAAAGATAGTAATAGTAATAATAATGAATAATAATAATGATCATTACTTGGTATACCTTTAAATTAGTGCAGTTCCCTTACACACTGTTGTAGCTGTCAATGGTAATAGCGAAGCAGGCCAGGAGGCATGAAGATGATCGAAAAGAGGGGAGGTTTGGATGTATATACATATGTAAATGAGCCCACCCATTAGGGAGATTTATAAGACATTTTGCTATATGTTCAAGGTATATTTACCTAAAAAATTTTCAGACACAGATATGTATCCAAGGGAGATAATAGTATTTGCATAAATAGAATCCAGAACACCCCTGAATCACCAATAAAGGGCACAGGGGATTCCCTAAAGGAGAAGAGACAATTAAAATTGACACAGCCTCAAGAGCTTAACCAGGCAAGGATATGTATAACAAATTAAAGCCTTTTTACCTATATAAGAACCACTCCTGTATGAGCAATACACAGGTGGAGATGCAATAGATAGCCTTCCACTCTCCAATGGACTGGTGTCTCCAAATTCATATAAAATGTGTCACCTATAAAAGGATATTAACTAGATAAATCTAGTCATTAAGTCACTGGATCACTCATAGTTCCTTAGAGTATGGCCAGTATTATCAGTATTCAAAAAGAAACTTACCACAGTGAGGACAAAACAACCACTTTGCATAGACAGCATGTGGATGAAACATCCACTGCTGTGTGTTAAATAGTGTGGATCTAATCAGGAAGTCCCGCCCGGCAAAGCCCAGGACGGAGACCGTCTGACATCACAATGCCAGTTTACATGGTGCGCACGCATCATTCGTCCCAAAACAGTGAAAACACAAAGGAAACGTGTTCCACCAAAAGGACATTGGGGATCCCATGTGAGAAGACACAGGGACCCCCCATGTGACCATAAGTCCACCGGGGGTTAAAAAAGCCCCAGCCACCCTTGGAACCCGGCACCACTCTCCATGCTGATGCTCCAAGCGCCATCTTGGAAGAGGGCTGCCAGTCTAGATGATAAGTAGAGGGCTAATGCTGCAGACGCCATCTTGAAGAAGGGCTGCCAATCTAGATGATGAATGAGAGGCTAATGCTGCAGACGCCATCTTGGAAGAGGGCTGCCAGTCTAGATGATACATAGAAGGCTGATGTTAAAGGCTTCATCTTAAAAGAGGTGGTAAGGAAGGCATCAGACAGACAAAGCAAGAGAGACGATACAGGGTGTGGGGCCCCCTGGTGGTGCAAATGCGCACTGCCATCACCATACACAGTGCGAACCCCGCATCCCAGTGAGTTAGATTGAGGGATTACGCTGCCCTGCAAAAAAGATTAAACAATTTAACATTATACATAATCTAGATAAAATATATATTATTCTAATATTCTTTTGTATACAATAGTCTGTCCCTAACTAGTCCAAAATTACATATATATATAGTCTCCACCCTAAACAGGGAGAAAGAAGAGTTTCTGAAGACGAAATATAAGGAGAAGTAGCCAATGCAGCAGAAAGAAATGATAATCAAGGTTATTTACAGAAATGGTTTGTAGGAATTGTCCTCATTTAAGCCAGGTGAATCCATCGCGTTTAAACACTCTATCCAGAGCGTTTCTGTCTGGAGCATGATTTTATCCCAGTTCCCCCCTCTGGGGTTTGTGGTTATTACCTCAAGTACGAAGAAGTTTATCATCCCTGTATTATATTTGTGGTATAAACCAATGTGTCTTGTGACTGGTGTCACAATTTTACCTCCCTCAGAAAAGGGAGTGGTCACCAATTCTCTGCCTAAGCTTGCGCTTTGTCTTTCCGATATAAAATGCCCCACAACGACAGGTCATGAGGTAAGTGACTCCTCTTGTTGAGCAATCGGCAAATGTTTTTGACTTATGCCTGGTGCTGTTGGGTTGAGTAATCCCCTTTCCTTCCTTGACCAGGGGACATTACGGACACATTCCGCACTGATATGTCCCTCGGGGAAGGGGATCGCTGTCCTTGTATGGCATATAATTGCTTGATGTGAGTTGTTGTCTGAGGGTGGTTGCCCGTCTGAAGATGAGCTCCGGGTAGATCTAACATACTTTGAGATCGTGTGATCCTCGGTAAGAAAATGCCAATTGTTTGTAACAAGAGTACGTAAGTGCGATTCCTGGGAAGAAAATTTCGTAACCAATCCTACAGTGGTATGCACACGTTTTTTAGGAGGATCATATAAAATTGATCCCCAAGTTTTTTTACACGCTCTATTAAAAGCATGTCACAGGAGAGTTGTTGAGTATCCTCTAGCAAGTAATCTTGTGCGCAAGAGGTCGGGTTGTCTCTTTAAATCCATGTCGGAAGTGCAATTTTTGCGAAGGCGCAGATATTGTGCGTAGGGGATACTTCGAACCAGGGAACCTGGATGGAGACTGTCTGCATGTAGCAAAGTATTTCCAGCACTGGGTTTGTGGAAAAGATCTGATTGTATATGGCCCTCAGTGTCTATTGAGACTTTTAAATCAAGGAAGGGAATTTCGGTCTTGTTTTCAGTGTAAGTGAATTTTAAATTGTAGTTGTTCACATTAAGCTGTTTCATAAATGTGTGGAGGTCCCCCTCCGACCCAGTCCAGATCACTAACAAGTCATCAATGAACCTGTACCAACACAGGATCAGGGGGAGCCGGGGCACATATTGGTCACCAGAAAAAACCCTCAACATGTCTGAGGAGGTCTGGGGTATCTTTTATAAAAGATGGTAGACCAGTGACATGCGGCATCAAAAAGGAGTCTACATATTTACTTGCAGCTTCCGACATGGATCCCATTCTGGAAATGATCGGTCTTCCCAGTGGACATTCAACACTCTTGTGTACCTTGGGTAAGGCATAAAACGCTGGGGTGCGGTGAAAGGGATTAATCAAGTAGCTCAAAGTTTCACTATCAATCAGGCCTTTGTTATTGTCCCGAAGACATATATCCCAGAGCTCATCCTCAAAGGACGCAACCAACTCAGGATCGATATTTATGTTATTTAATATATCAAAACATATTTTTTGATATTGGGGGTGGGTCAACAATACAATGTTGCCACCTTTATCAGATGGCTTTATCACATGCTCAGTCTGATTTTTGAGTTGTTGTAAAGCTTGTAGTTGTGGTTTAGAGAGGTTAGAGGGAGAGGAAATTGATGTTGCACAAGGGGGAGCTGACCACTGTGCTAGTTTTAAATCTCTAATGGACTTCTGGAGGAACATCCATATGCTTGGACAGAGAGAAAGTTCCGGAAAATGATGTGATTTGGGTTTAAATTTGTTAACCTTATGGGGAATTGGTGTGTTAACATCAGTCACCTCGAGCGGAGGATCAAGTTCAATTTTCTCCTTCATCATATAGAATCATAAGGTCCCTCAGAGCCCTACATTCCTTCATATTAAGACCTTTTATTTTGTCAGAGATCTATTTTTCGACTCTTTTTACTTTACGTTCAGGGTCGAACATGTATTTATAGGTTAAATTTTGAGCAAAGAGGTAAAGATCCTTTATAGTTTCCATAATGTCAATACCCTGGGAGGGACAAAATCCCAAACCCATTCATAAGACTGATCTCTGAGTATCGTTAATATTGAAGTTAGTAAGATTAATTATGTTGATCTCTGGGGACCCAATGTTTGCTAGAGTATGCAGTACCGCATGTGGCCAGAGGTGGGGGGGGGGGCGCTGGAGACATTCAGAAATTCTTGGAGACCACTTAACATATACATAGCACCACATATATAGATCTTTATAGCAGCACCAACTTTAGGGTGTGGCCCCCAACCCTTTGTTTGTTTATATATATATATATATATATATATATATATATATATATATATATATATATACTGTATACTGTATACGTATATGAATAAATCATAGCACTTAATAGAGAGGATATAGAACCATTTATACAAGTGTCTGTTCCTGAAATAACTTACACACTCCTGTTCTTTTCACAGTCATTCATACAACAGATAACTAACATGCATGTTTTTATAAAATCACACCAGCGTACATGTTTAGCACAAATGGCAAGGTCCATCTGCTTTGCAGGGAGGACCTTCCAAGACAGTTTTTCACGGTAGTTTGGGAGAGACAGGCCTTGTTCCTCCTCTTTGTACCAGTTTGGAGAGACAAGTCTTGAGTTGCGCATACTTTCCATCCAGTAGGCAATTTTTATGAGATCCATTTTTTTTTTTTTGCATCAGTGTGAGCAGGACCTCAGATAAGGTACTCGCTTTGGAGGAACCACATATACAGGGCTTTGAGCAGCGCAGGAAACTTTGTGGTGATTACTCAGCGTTATAGCAATCACAATATTATAATGTATTGGCAGACTGGTCAATGTAACAGTTTAACACAGCTTCTGCAGTATGATTTCACAGTAATGTGACCGGAGGACGGCTTCTGCTGGAGAGGTGGTGGTTCCTATAACCACAGCAGAACTTGCTTACTATGAGAGATATTGAGAATGTCCCCTGAACTATCCCTACTCATCAGGAACCTTCCCAGCACTAAGCATGGTCCCTAACTAGCGGGTTCCTTTCCCTAACCTGCTACTTACTCATAACACATCTAAATTATATGGTATCCCGATGTAATGGCTTCCTCATTAAGATGACTGCTTGAACTACAGTATCATGAGAGTTTGATGTAAAATCAGCTACCCACATACCCAGAGAAGACTGATGGGGTCCACAAGGGGACAGTTTCCCTTGTCAGACTCCCCTTCCCTGGTAGCATCAGCACAGTGCCACTTACAGATTAGAAGAATGTCTGCACCTGCCTAAACTGGGGGAATCTTGGTGGTCTTTGATCTTTCCCAAACTGGCATCTTACCTACTACTATTTTGTTGGTTCCTTTCCCCATAGGCCTGCCACATATTGAGGGGAGTATTTGTTTATTTTGTGGATGGTGGAAGATGTCTTTACAGTCTATACTCTGGCACTGGTGCTGGTTCTTTTTCTTTTATGATTTACACATTGGGTAAGTATCTGAGGATGCTCCTCTGTATGTGATCCAATATTCTATGCTATAACCTAATAAAGATGAATTGTCCTTTAAATAGAGATATATGACCTACAGATATGTATGTGTACACATTGTACATATATTTAATGCTATTATATTCTACTTTACCTACCTTAAGAGGGATATTAAAACAAAGCTTTATTGTGTGTTACATATTTATTGTAGATAAAACTCCAGCCCCGAGGAAGCGGAAGGCGACGCAACACCTTACCATGGGTCCCACAGTACTAGTGTATTTGTAGGATATGCTATGTAACACTGTCATTGGCAATTTCCATAAATTTTGTATATTGAATATTACTATGCTCCATGTGGAGGTTCTTCTAGAAGATATGTGGTAATAATAAAACAAAAGGTTTTTTATATCTTACAAGTTTTTATAATGTGTTTCCTTGATTTTTCCCTTTTTGCTTTATAAACTTTATTATTGTACATTAATCTAGAGATGGTGGAAAACAAGGCGGTGGATGTCATTGCTTAATCATGTGTGTCATCATGATTAAGCAATGACATAGCACAAAATATGTTGACTTTTCACAGTCCCCACAGTGTCTTGTTGCTGTAAAAAGTTGCTGTCATGCCTAAAGAAAGTGGATATTTTTGGAGTTGTTGAAGTGCCTAAGGAGGTGGATGTATTTTGGGGCATTTTATTCCCCTACATGAGATGAGCTTACAAGCACTGCACATGAATATTATTATTATTATTATTATTATTATACAGGATTTATATAGCGCCAACAGTTTGCACAGCGCTTTACAACATCAGGGAAGATAGTACAGTTACAATACAATTCAATACAGGAGGGATCAAAGGGCCCTGCTCGTTAGAGCTTACAATCTAGAAAGGAGGGTCAAGTGGAACAAAGGGTAGTAGATGTGGGGGCAGATCAGATGGACAAAATTAAAGTACAGTTGTTAGATGTGGGTAGGATAGGCTTCTCTGAAAAGGAGGGTTTTGAGGGATCCTCTAAAAGCTAATAGAGAAGGAGATAGACTGACAGATTGGGGTAAGGAGTTCCATAGGCTTGGAGAGGCTCTGGAAAAGTCCTGGAGACGAGCATGAGAGGAGGTGATGAGAGAGCTAGAGAGCAGGAGGTCTTGAGAAGAACGAAGAGAACGATTAGGTTGGTATTTAGAGACAAGGTCAGTGATGTAGCTGGGGGAAGAGTTGTGGATGGCTTTGTAGGTAGTAGTTAGTATTTTGAATTTAATTTGTTGGGCGAGCGGAAGCCAGTGGAGGGATTGACAGAGAGGAGCAGCAGAGACAGAGCGGTTGGTAAGGTGGATGAGTCTGGCAGCAGCATTCATGATGGACTGAAGGGGGGAATACATACATATACAGTATCTCACAAAAGTGAGTACACCCCTCACATTTTTGCAATTATTTTATGATATCCTTTCATGTGACAACACTGAAGAAATGACACTTTGCTACAATGTAAATTAGTGAGTGTACAGCTTGTATAACAGTGTAAATTTTCTGTCCCCTCAAAATAATAGGATTTTTTGATACAGCTTACCTTTAAAATCCTTTTCTTGGGAATACATCACAGGGCACATAGCCTTAATTACTTGGTGATTGGACACTGGTAAACCCAATTAGAATTGAGTTCCTCCCCTATATAACCCCTCCCAAATGGAGAGTACCTCAGTTTTGTAGCAAAGCAATACATGTCCCATGTTTAACGGAGAGGGGCGGGAGCTCTGTGTCCTGTGATATATTCCCAAAAAAAGGATTTTGCAGGTAAGCTGTATTAAAAAAATCCCATTTTTTTTTTGCTCACACATCACGGGACACAGAGCCTTAATTACTTAATGAGATATCCCATAGCAATGCTTAAATTGAGGGGAAGTAGACACAGATCAGAAATAAGACCCCATTGGGCCAGAGGATCTATACTGCTGCCTGCAGTACACTACGCCCAAAGGCGGCATCCTCTCACATCTACCTGGTAGAACTAAGTAAATGTATGGACCGAAGACCAAGTAGCAGCCTTACAGATCTGAGCCATGGAGGCCTGGTGATGCACTGCCCATGAAGCACCAACTGTTCTAGTCGAGCCTGAATAATGACTTGTCTAATCCACCTTGCAATAGTAGATTTTGACACTGCCTGGCCCTTCCTTGGGCCCTGTGGCAGAATAAACAATCAGTCTTTCGTATCTGAGCCGTAGCTTGCAGATAAACTTTTACTGCTCTTACAACATCTAGAGAGCGTAGACTCTCTTCCTCCGCAGACTACGGATCTGGAAAAAAAGATAGGTAGGTAGGACTATATCTTGATTCAGATGAAATCCTGAAACCAGGAAAAAAGTACCACCCTGTCATCATGAATAATCATATACGGTTCTTTACACAAAAGAGCCCCCCACTCCTTTACCCTCCTTGCTGAGCATATGGCTTAGAGAAAAAACTGTTTCTTTGTCAAAAGACTTAAAGAAGCATGGTGTAATGATTCAAAAGGTAGTTTAAGTAAAACAGACAATACCAAATTCAAATCCCATGGGCACACGGGAGACTTAACCAGTGGATTCAAGCGCAGTGCTCCCTGAACAAAGGCCCGGACTAGGGAATGAGAGGCAAGCGGTTTTTGAAAGAATACCGACAAGGCCGAGATTTTGCCCTTGATAGTTCTCAAGGCCAACTTCATATTTAAGCCCAAGTAAAGAAAGGCAAGAATCCTATTAATGGCATACTTCCTAGGATGCCATCTTTTGGGTTCACACCAGGAAACATATGCCTTCCAGATTCTGTAGTAGATGAGCCTGGAGGCCGGCTTCCTAGCATTAACCAGAGTGGATAGGACTGGGCCTAAGAGCCCACATTTTCTCAGAATGTGGGTCTGAACAGCCAAATCGTCAAATTTAGACTTTTTAAGGCAGGATGGAATATTGGACCCTGCGATAGTAGGTCCGAGCGTAGTGGGAGAACCCAAGGACTTTCTTCTGCCATTCTTACGATTTCTGCATACCAGGGTCTCCTGGGCCATGCTGGGGTGACCAAAATCACCGGCTTTCCTTTCCTTTTGACTCTCTGAAGGAATCGTGGGAGAAGCGGAACTGGAGAGAGAACGCACAAATCAGAGAATATGAATCACAAGAAATTGTCAGGGCATCCGACCCTTGAGTAAAAGGATCTCTTGTCCTTGACACAAAGTTGTCCAGTTTTGTGTTGAACCTGTAAGCCAACAGGTCCACATCTGGGGTACCCCATTTCTGACATATAATTTGAAATATGTCGGGGTGTAGAGACCATTCTCCTGGAATATACCTTTCTGCCCAGGACAGGATGTGATTCACCTCTCTTTCAGCATCCAGACTTCTGGTGCCCCCTTGGTGATTGATATAAGCCACACCAGTAGCATTGTCAGAACTGTATCCAAACAGGACAACCCTGCAGTCTGTAAGATCAGACTCTGAGGGCCAGATGAATTACCCGAATCTTCAGAATGTTGATGGATAGGAACAGGGCTGGACTGGGACAGAAATTTGGCCCTGGACTTCATCCAGACTGGCCCACTTTGACAGGTCTCTCCCATGGCGGCCAGACAACTCCTGCACCCCCCCGGCCACCCAACCCCCTTCACTAGCCACTAGCCGTTCTATTTATTAGAGTAGAACAGCTGGTACTGGTACTCTTATAGGCAGTACCAGTGGGGAAGCTAGACATTATTTTACGCGGGACAAAGAATCAATTCGGTGTCCCCCCCTTATGGGACAAGATTAGGCAGAAGTGAGAAACTCCCAGGCCATAGCTGTTGAGTCAGCTGTCATGCTCCTCCCTGTAGTCCCAATGGCCAGTCCATCCCTGGATAGGAGCTTTTCAGATCCGGACCACTTACCCTGGGCATATGCCTCTTCCAGAACTGCCCTCCAACCTAGAAGGCTGGTGTCTGTGGTTACCATTTTCCAGGTAACCTGAGTAAAGGATCTTCCTTTTGATAGATTTTGGGGGAGCAACCACCAATTGAGGCTCTGGTGAACCTTTGGAAATAAGATCTAAGGGAGATCCAGGGCCTGAACATCTTTGTTCCAAGCGGACAGAATTTTGCCCTGTAACGGCCTTGAGTGAAACTGGGCATAAGGGACAGCCTCGAATGAGGCCACCATCTTTCCCAATAATCTCATGCATAAACGGATGGAAGGCCTTCTTTTTGCCTGTATCACTCGGACCAAGTCTCCTATGGCTTTTGCCTTTGGCTTGGGAAGTAATATCCTGCTTTGGGATGTGTCTATAATCATGCCCAAATATTCCAGCCTTTTCTAAGGGTGTAAGGAGGATTTTTCCAGATTGAGGACCCAGCCTAGGTACTCTAAATACTCCACTGCGCTGTGCACATTGTGGCGCAAGCGTACAGCGGACTGATCTATGAGCAACAGATCGTCCAGATAGCCTGTTACTGCTATGCCCCGTGCTCTCAGCCTTGCCAAGGCTGGGGCAAGTATTTTCGTGAATACTCAAGGTGCCGTAGCCAGACCGAAAGGAAGGGCCACAAACTGAAAGTGGCGCTGATCCACCGCAAACCTTAGAAATCTTTGGTAAGTGGGGAATATTGGCACATGTAGATATGCATCTCTGATGTCTATTGATGCCAGGAATTCTCCTCCCTGGAGGGTGGAGACAACTGAACGGACATACTCCATGCGAAAGGAGCGGATGTTCATAAAATGATTCAGGCTTTCCAGATCTAGAATAGGTCTGACGTCCCCGTTTGGTTTTGGAACCGTGAAAAGGTTTGAGTAAAACCCTGATCCCTGATCTTCTGGGGCTAACTCTATGATTACCCCTTGGGACAACAGGCGTTCCAAGGCCAAAAAAAGGGCCTTATTTTTTCCGGATCTTTGACAATTCTTGATTTAAGAAAACGGGGTGGCAGAAGTTCTCTGAATTCCAGCTTGTAGCCTGAGGACACCGTGGAGATGACCCACTTGTCCTGAACTTCTTCCCTTTTCTTCTTCCTTTTCTGCCCTTGGGCTTGGCTCTGGGCCTTTCTCCTAGTGTTAGACTGGGGAGGCAGTCGTCACTGCCTGGAGAATGAGGTTTCAGGGGCTGGGGAAAGAGAACGCTTAAATGAAGGACGTTTACTCTTCTTTTTTACTGGCAACAGAGTAGACTTGCCTCCGGTAATCTTTTGGATGTATTTATCCAAATCATCCCCAAACAGGTGTCCTCTACAAAAGGGGAATGCCGCCAAGTATTTTTTGCAAGAAACCTTGGCTTCCCAATGTTTCAACCAAAGAGACCTGTGCATGTGTACCAGCAGGAGATTCAAGCGGAATGCTTGCTGAACAGAGTCCATAATCGCATCAAATCAAATCGTAAAAACATAGGGCCTTAGGAAGGTCCTCATGAACCTCAATCTCCTCTGTAGGGAGGAGGTTAACTATCTGCTTCATCTGTTCCTTAAGGAACTGACATATGCCATGGAATCCTCTCAGTCCTCAGACTGCACCTGATCCTCATCTCCAGAGAGGGATTTTTCACCCTCAGAATGATCATCTGATGAGAGAGCCAGAGCAAATGAAGGGGATCTACCCCATTTTCTGCCAACTTTTAAGGAGGTTGCGATTATGTAGCAATCCTTCCTTCTAAGCCATCCAAAGCAACTTTTAAAGCATCCTCAGTGACATATACAGGAGCTGCCATAGGAGAAGCTGCAAAACCAAACAGGGGCACATGATCATCCTGTGAGGCTGCTACCAGACTGACAGAGGGGGATGGTAAACTGCAGGTAAACTCATAATCCTTAGCCATAAGCAGGGATTTTCTAGTGTTTCTTTTACTAGCCCTTGTACCTCTTCTGGGGTACATAGTCCTTACTGCAAAGCAAAGGTACTATCACAAATATGCAATCACTGTTAGTCTTACAGTACACAAATATTAGCTCACTGCACAACCTGATGCTGAGTAGGAGTCTTAGGTTTGCCTGGTTCAACCCACAGGAAAGCTTACAGCCCACAGCTCTGTGTCCATGCCACTTTACAGAAGGCTCTGGCATTCTGGGCCTTTTAAAAAAAGACCTTTGGCGCCTGCACACAGGTGCTCCGTGCACACGCATGGGCACAAGCAGCCACGGCCCGCCCCCTCTCCTCCTGTCTATAGACAGTCACAAGCGCGCTCCCGGGGTGCACACGTTCGCGCGCCGAACGTCATGGCGGCACCCTATGGTGAGAGAGAAAGGAGAGCAGACCCATGGGGGGCTTTGGGGGACCCCTGTATGTGTTTTGTGGCAGAGCCTGCAGCGGAGGAGGTAAGTGGTGTTTAAACTGACTGACTTCACTGAGCGTGTCCTGGATTGCTTTGTAAGCATACACCAGGTATGTAACTTACTCACTCTAGTGGTGAAAACCAGATAAGACATCCCACTCACAGAAGATAACATTTTTTTAAAATGATCCTCTCTTACCTTTATTTCCACTGCAGAAAAGCTACTAAAAATAGTAAATCCAGTCTTCACCCATCACGGCGATTAATGTTGTGCCAACCTTCAGGTTTCCATGGGTTCCTACTTAGAGAAACCTCATACCTGGACCTGAAGAAGACTCTGCCAGTAACTTTTCGTGCCACAGTTGCATTAGTACACCAAGATACAGCCTAGAGCCTGACGAAGAGGCACGCATGCCTTGAACGCCCCCAACCCCCCTGTGACCAACACCCGGAAGTGACGTCATCCCAGAATTTCAAAATTCGACGCGGGAACGACGGATGGCGCATGTGCAGTTAAAAAAAAAAACGTCATTTACGTCAGGTCAAGACGTATTAACATAAAACACGCCCCCATCACATACATTTGAATTGCGCGCCCTTACACCGCCTAAGTTACACTACGCCGCCTTAACTTACGCCGCAATTTCTTTCAGGATACAAGAAAAAACTGTAAGTTACAGCGGCGTAGCGTATCAGAGATACGTTACGGCGGCGTAGCGTATCAGAGATACGCTACGCCAGACGGAAGAATGCGCCGCACTACATTGATCTGCCCCACAGCCATTAATATCTAAACTGCTGGCAACAAAAGTGAGTACACCCCTAAGTGAAAATGTTCAAACTGGGCCCAATTAGCCATTTTCCCTCCCAGGTGCCATGGGACTCGCTAGTGTTACAAGGTCTCAGGTGTGAATGGGGAGCAGGTGTGTTACATTTGGTGTTATTGCTCTCACTCTCTCATACTGGTCACTGGAAGTTCAACATGGCAGCCCATGGCAAAGAACTCTCTGAGGATCTGAAAAAAATAATTGTTGCTCTACATAAAGATGGCCTAGGCTATAAGAAGATTGCTAAGACCCTGAAACTGAGCTGCAGCATGGTAGCCAAGACCATACAGCGGTTTAACAGAACAGGCCTCACCATGGTCGACCAAAGAAGTTAAGGGCACATGGTCAGCGTCATTTCTAGAGGTTGACTTTAGGAAATAGACGTATGAGTGCTGCCAGCATTGCTGCAGAGGTTGAAGGGGTGGGGGGTCAACCTGTCAGACCTGCATCAAAATGGTCTGCATGGCTGAAGTGCCAGAAGGAAGCCTCGGCTAAAGATGATGCACAAGAAAGCCCGCAAACAGTTTGCTGAAGACAAGCAGACTAAGGACATGGATTAACCATGTCCTGTGGTCTTATAAGACCAAGATAAACTTATTTGGTTCAGATGGTGTCAAGCGTGTGTGGCGGTAACCAGGTGAGGAGTACAAAGACAAGTGTGTCTTGCTTACAGTCAATCATGGTGGTGGTAGTTTCATGGTCTGGGGCTGCATGAGTGCTGCTGGCACAGGGGAGCTTCCTTGAGGGAACCATGAATGCCAACATGTACTGTGACAAATTGAAGCAGAGCATGATCCCCTCCCTTCAGAGACTGGGTGGCAGGGCAGTATTCCAACATGATAACCCCAAACACACCTCAAAGATGACCACTGCCTTGCTAAAGAAGCTGAAGGTAAAGCCATTGGTAAAGCATGTATCCAGACCTAAACCCTATTGAGCATCTGTGGGGCATCCTCAAACGGAAGATGGAGGAGCTCAAGGTCTCTGATATCCACTAGCTCTGTGATGTCGTCATGGAGGAGTGGAAGAGGACTCCAGTGGCAACTTGTGAAGCTCTGGTGAACTCCATGCCCAAGAGGGTTAAGGCTGTGCTGTAAAATAATGGTGGCCACACAAAATATTGACGCTTTGGGCCCAATTTGGACATTTTCACTTTTGTTGCCAGCGGTTTAGACATTAATGGTTGTGTATGGAGTTATTTTGAGGGGACAGCAAATTTACATTGTTATACAAGCTGTACACTCACTACTTTACATTGTAGCAAAGTATAATTTCTTCAGTTTTGTCACATGAAAAGATATTATAAAATATTTACAAAAATGTGATCTCACTTTTGTGAGATACTGTATACTTGCTATGGTCAAATGGTATCAGTCTGGTTCAAGAATTCTGGCACAGATTTTACTTTCAATTACTTTCTAACATTACTCTCTAATAATATGGAACCATTGTGCTGCCACAGCTGCTTTTTTTTTTTTATTGATGATTTGTGCCCCTAGTATGTTCTCCCCTCCTGTTTTTCCTCTAGCACAATTAGACATTCCCACTTTCTCTGTGCTCTCATGTGAATTACATTTTTACCCTCTCTAAACATAAAAGTCCTTTATAGGATATGATGGCTTTCAAACCAATTTACTTTTTTTTTTTGCCTGCAAGAAATGCTCAGAAAGCACCCTTTGTATAATTCTGGTCGAGAATAAATTACATTGGCCTTCACTGTGAATTTTCTTGGTGAGTTGACACTGCATGAGGATCTTGTTCAGTCAGCAAGTTGTCATAATGCCCACACAGACTGGATCTCAGGAGGTAAGTTTTGTGCACAAAGTGACATTTAAAGCCAAACCACCATTCTGGTAAAATAGACGTTTTAGGTAACAAGACATGGTTTTCGTAACATTTGATTTCACTTACTTAATAGTTTTATTTTTGCCCTGCACACTCAAGAACGTAAAGACATTATTAGGCCGCGTACAGACGGTCGTTTCATGCGATGTAAAAAAACGACGTTTTCTGTGAAGTAAAAAACGACGTTTTTGAAACTTAAATTTTCAAAAACGACATTGCCTACACACCATCGTTTTCTCACAATGTTCTAGCAAAGCAAGGTTACGTTCACCACTTTTTTCCATTGAAGCTCGCTTCATAACTAGCTTCTGGGCATGCGCGGGTTCAAAAACGTTGTTTTAAACGTCGTTTTTTGCTACACGGTCAATTTCTGTGACACAAAAAACGACACATAAAATTGAAGCATGCTTCAATTTTTTTTTGTCGTTTTTTACAAGACATTAAACAACGTTTTCCCCCACACACGGTCAATGAAATTGACGTTTTTAAAAACGTCGTTTTTTTACATCGCATAAAACGACCGTCTGTACGCGGCATTAGACAAGATGTATTAGCAATTAAATGTTTTTATTGCTTGCACTGATTAAAGGGAATTTCTAATATAACTGAATAATAATTAAAAAAAAATCGAATTTTGCTGTAGTAAAGTGCTTCTGAGTAGTACAGTATATAACTTAATAATTTAAAATGGGAACTTACATGTTTGTGTTGAATTTATAACTGACATTGAAATTATAGAAACCATTTAGAATTTTCAGAAGAGTTTTGGCCACAGAAAAATGGCCAGTAAAACGGGACCAGGAAACCAGCTCAGTGCCAGCAGACGGGACAGGTGCCAGTTTATACACAGAGAATAAAGGTGTCTTCCGTCTTCTGTGATCTTCAAAGGTTGTTGAATCATTAAAATGTTTTTGTTTAAAACAAAACCCCTCGGGGGAATAAAGAAAGAGAAACTTGGAGGAACACACAGAGAATTGCCAATTTAGTCTCCTTGTGTTTTGTGTTTATTTCAACCCTTTGTCTGTGACTTACTCCATGTGCCAGCTTCATAAAACCAGGGCATTTTTTCAGGGGAAACTTGGGGGAACTGAGTTCCACCACCTCTGGATCAGACCCTTTGATGCCTGCTCACCACAATCATGTGTAAACACAGAAGTCTGGTTTCTGTGTTTACAAGTGACAGCTCTGCACTCTGTGTGTAACCCCCCCTGAACTCTGTACTCTGTATGTAATGCAATCTTGGTATTTAATGTCCCTTTAAGACCCTTCTACTGTTTGTGAAATCTGGACGGGTCATGGTTGAGTTCCTGCACCTATTTTCTGAGAAAAAAAGCTCTGCATAAAACCAATACACTTATATAATATACTGTAATATATAAGCATGGAGGCAGAGTGAGTGAAGTAATAGGTATTTTTTAACCACTTGCCGCCCGCCAATGACATATTGACGTCGGCAAAGTGGTTGTAGAATCCTGACTGGACTTCATATGACGTCCTCAGGATTCTGAGCCGCTGCGCGCCCCCGGGGGCACGCATCGCGGCGATCGTTGTTGCAGGGTGTCAGTCTGAAACCCCGCAACACCGATCAAGGTAACGAGTCTCTAACGGAGACTCTTTACCACGTGATCAGCCGTGTCCAATCACGGCTGATCACGATGTAAATAGGAAAAGCCAGTAATCGGCCTTTCCTCACTCGCGTCTGTCAGACGATCGGCTGCTCCTGTGACAGGGGGGGTTTGTGCTGATCGATCATCAGCACAGCCCCCCCCCGAGGATGCCCACTGGACCACCAGGGATGCCCACTGGACCACCAGGAATGGGCATATAGACCACCAGTAAAAAAAAAAAAAAAGAAAAAAGGATGCCACCCTAAACCACCAGGGATGAGGAGGACACACAAAATGGATGCCAATCAGTGCCGCAATGGATGCCAATCAGTGCCCACAATGGGCATCACTGATTGGCAGGCATTGTTTGGCACTGATTGGCATCCATTAGTACAACATATACAATAGTGCCCATCTATGCCCATCCATGCCACCTATCAGTGCCCATCCATGCTGCCTATCAGTGTCCATCCATGCCGCCTATCCATGCCCGTCCATGCCGCCTATCCGTGCCTGTCCGTGCCGCCTATCCGTGGCCGTCCGTGCCGCCTATCCGTGCCCATCTATGCCGCCTATCTAAGCCCATCCATGCCGCCTATCCGTGCCGCCTATCAGTGCCCATCCGTGCCGCCCATCAGTGCCGCATATTAGTGCCCATCAATGCCACCACATCAGTGCCACCTCATCGGTGCCCATCAGTGCCGCCTTATCAGTGCAGTACCATCAGTGCCCATCAGTGAAGAAGAAAACTTACTTATTTACAATGTTTTATAACAGAAACAAAAAAATAATTTTTTTTTCTAAATTTTCGGTCATTTTTTAATTTTTTTTTGCAGAAAATAAATATCCCAGAGGTGATCAAATACCACCAAAAGAAAGCTCTATTTGTGGGTACAAAATGATAAAAATTTAGTTTGGGTACAGTGTCGCATGACTGCGCAATTGTCATTCAAAGTGCAACAGCGCTGAAAGCTAAAAATTGGTCTGGGCGGGAAGGTGTACACGTGCCCTGTATGGAAGTGGTTAAGGTATGTTTAACAGGATCAGTTGATATACCGGTAAGCTGTTTTCTGATGTGTTCCCTGTGTTTGCTAAAACCTTGAAGCAGATCTCCAGCCATAAAAAAACAAGATAAAAATTAATAGAACCATTAAAGATAAAATATCAAAACCAGTATTGCTGTAGTATTTAGATTAAATCCAGAAATGTCTCCAGCAGTATTTTTTCTATTACTAGATGTCATCATTGTGATGGCCAGCAACATCCAACTAATTTCCTCATACTGGACCCGCCCTAGTTTCTTATTGGAGAGTAAAAGAGAAAGCAGCACAGTAATAAGTTCATCTCTCTGTCACTGCTTTTTCCTTTTATAAGCATGCTTCTTGCCAGCACACTGATTGGCTCCTTGTGCCACTACTTCCTGTCACACTCCAGCCATGCTGTACAGGGACTGCAAGAGGCTGATACTAGGTCAGATTCAGGTACTTACACACTGCTTGCATTTAAAAAAAAATACATTTAATGATTACAGAGCTTGTCATTTTATATCTGCCTATAGCAAGTAGAAAAGATTTGAACTTTTTTTTTGCATGTGTCCCTGCTGGGAACAACAACTCTCTCTCTCTCTCTCTCTCTAGAACTCTGTTCTAGATAAAAATGTGAAAAATTCTAAATGTTACTGTTGTCAGTGGAAAAGGAATATAGGATACGTCTTCCAATAGAGATACCTGTTTCGATTACCAACATAGATTTTAAAGTGGTTCTAAAGTCAGAAGGTTTTTTATCTTAACCACTTGCAGACCTGCTCACACAGATATACTGCGGCTGGTTGACTCTCCTGCGCGAACTGACGTACCTGTACGTCAGTCTGTAAAAGCAGGATAGAGGGCGTGCGTGCAAAGCTGCACACTCTGGGAGCATTCTTGCGGACGGCCCTGCGGATGGCCCGCGATCGCGGCTAGGAGAGGCAGAAACAGGAACTGACTATGTAAACGAGGCATTTCCCTGTTCTGCCTAGTGACATGACAGGGATCTATTGTCCCCAGTGATGGGGAACAGTGATCTCTGTCATGTTTCAGTAAGCCCATCCCCAGTACAATGCTGAGGGAACACATTTAACTCTTTGATCGCCCCTTAATGTTAATCCCTTGCATTTTTATAGCACTGATCAATGTAATAATGTCACTGGTCCCCAAAAGGTGTAATTTGGGGTCAGATTTGTACACTACAATGTTGCAGTCCCGCTTAAACTCGCAGATCGCCGCCTATACCAGTAAAAACAATATAAAAGTAAAAGTCCCTAAATCTTTCCCATAGTTTGTAGACACGATAACTTTTGCACGAACCAATCAATATACGACTATTGCGATTTTTTTTAACTAAAAATATGTAGAAGAATATCGGCCTAAACTGACAATTTTTTTTTTAAAACTTACCTGAGCCCCATCTAGATCCAGCAATGTTGCATGAGAGACTCATGGGTGTCATCTTGCAAGGTTTCATAATTTATTGCCCTGCAGCCTTCCGGGATGTGTAACAAGTATCCCAGGAAGGTGAGACGAGAAGGGCTATGTCACGCTTGCCTAGGTGAAGAATTTGAAAACAGGATTGATGATTTCCTACATGAACTATTGTACAATTACTTTGGATTAACATTATCTTTTCACCTGGAGTAATTTATACTACTACCAGCTTTTCTCGGAATGTTACTAATGAGTAGCATTGAATGAAGGAATGAATGAGTGGCTTTTATAGCGCTACACATGTGAACTGAATCGCCTCTAGGCGCTTTTTGTAGCCAGTGTCTTCCTGGCTGGTGCGGTCATTTACCCCGTAGGATCTCGACACACTTGGGACACACAGTAGTACACACATATATACATATATACTGGGCCAATTTGGACAGGATCCAATTAACTTACCAGCATGTCTTTGGAGTGTGGGAGGAAATCGGAGTACCCGGAGGAAACCCGCGCAGACACAGGGAGAACATGCGAACTCCTGGCAGATGGTGTCGTGGTCGGGATTCGAACCAACGACCCTTTTGCTGCTAGGTGGAAGTGCTAACCACTACACCACTGTGCTGCCCTAGCATTGCTTGCTAGAAGGACTTTTGAATTATTCTTTATGGCTTATTGTTTATGCTTCCTAGTATAGTGTCTGAAGGTCAGACTGGAGCAGCACATGATACTGCAGAAGGCATTGAGAGACCATGGAGCCAGGGGATATGCAGTGTGGAAGGGGAGTTGTGGACCTAGATGGATGAAGCAGAAAGTGGGGTATTTTAAAAGGTGAAGTGTTTTTTTAAAGACCACAGGGACAGCACTGGACCGTGGGCATTGTGGTGCACAATGCATCAAAAATCCACTGGACCCAAGTACAGTGAAAAAAAAAACAGGAACAAAAGCAGCTGGAATACATCCAGAAACGCATTTAAAATGCACCAAAAAATGCACTGGAACGCGTCAAAACTGCTTTAAATGCGCGCATGCAGAAATTCATCTGGAAAGGATCTGGAGTGTATTTTTGTGGTGTGAAGTAGCCCTTAGTCAATTAGGCCCATAACTTGCATCTCTTGAACCCTAAGGGCTCATTCACACCAGTCCACTTACGTTAAGCTCCATATAACGCATGTGTAATGGTGTTCATTGTGAAGGGCAATGTGATATAATCTTATGTAGATATTAAGACATACTTGGGGGGAACACCCAAAAAATGCTCTACATCTAAAATGGTGCTGCTATAAGACCAAAGACAGTACAAAACAGATTATAGCGCACACATGCAAAAATGAAATTTATCCTGCAAGGCTAGTTAAAAACACCTGAACATATTCAAAAATACGGGGGTTTGGTCACACTATATGGTCATATATAGGGATGAGCTTCGTATGAACATCGTATGTTCGATCGTTTGTCGAAATACGAACAAAACGGGTCGTTCGCGCCAAATTCGAGTTACGTTTCACAGACCATAATTCACTGCGGCATCGCTGGCTGATGATTGGCCAAGCATGCACTATGACCCGCATGCTTGGCCAATCACAGCTTGCAAAAAACGGAGAGCCATAATTGGCCAAAGCCAGGGTGGCTTTGGCCAATTATGGCTCAAGGGGTTTAGTACACGCCCCACACTATAAAAGGCCGCCTGCAGGTCGGCCTTGTGTAGTGTGTTGCAGTGGTTAAGAGAGGACAGAGAGAGTGTCATTTTTTGCAGGTAGATAGAGCAGGCAGGCAGGCTGGCTATTCAGTTAATGTTACAGTGTGTAGAGGATATATATACATCCCAGGTGTTGTACATTTTATTTATACACTGTATAGTTTAGCTAGATCAGTTCTTCCTAATTTACTGGCAGGCAGGTGATTGTGCTAGCTGCAGTATTCTTACGTGGTTTATTGCCTGTGTCCTCTGTAGTTTGCACCTATAGCTACTTGGTGTGTACTGGCCGTGTGCTCTGTAGTTTGCACCTATAGCTACTTGGTGTGTACTGGCCGTGTGCTCTGTAGTTTGCACCTAAAGATTCAGGAGCAGTGATAAAATAAAAACAATGAAAAATTCCTTTAAATATTGTACCTGCTGGGTGTCTATAGTATGCCTGTGAAAACGTCTTTGAGAACCTGGGTCTTGCCCCAGGGAACATGTATCAATGGAAAAAAAGTCCTGAAAAAACCGACCATTTTTAAAACTTTTTTTTCCATTGATACATGGAGTCTCTATCTCCCTGTACTTTGTTTCCCAACATTCCTCACTGCACCAGTGTAAAAACCAAATAAAAGATGGCTATCCAATAATTGACCACAGGAGGGAGCTGAGTTCCTTCTATATCATCAAACAGTAGTCTGTTAACCATATAGAAAGTGATACACAAGGTCAAGTTATGGGTATGTGGGTGTCTCTGCCAATGGGCAAGGGTTTCTTTGAATCCCATGGCCTGCTGGGAGCACCTATATATTTGGGTGGAGTCAAGTGATCTATGGTCTGTGCCACCTGGACGGCTGTCTGGGTGGACGTGTGTCATGTTGCCCCGGGCTGCTAGACCAGAGATTGGGCCTATCTGATAGGCTGCCTGAGGGCCTATCCATAAGCAAGCGCAGGGTTGGGATTGCGGCTTGCAGACCAACCAGAAGTGACGGTTCTGTTGGGCAGAGAACCTGTCAGTGGTTCGGAGGTAGAGGAGAAGCTGTTGCCACTAAGGGACCATTCACCTTTTTACCAGGGACCACATTGAGAAACTGAAGCAAGTGCCAGAGCAGTATTCTCGCTGAACCAGCACTGTGGAGAATCGGGAAACTTCAGGCGGTGATCAAGTCAGGGACCCAGTCACCAGAGGTGACACTTGCAGAGCGGCCTTGTGTTACAGGCCAGAGACTGATTAGTCTAGTGGGGTGAAGCTTGAGAAGTATCTGTGAGTGCCAAGATAGGGACCCAGCAAAGAGGCAGGGGTGACACTTGAGGAAGATACCACCATGAAGATTGGAGGAGCTCAAGGGATTTAGCGGCAGTGAATCAGAGGGTATAGTGAGTGAGACTGGGAGCTCAGTGGGCTGAAGAACTACAAGGAGAAGTTGTAGTGGAGGTGAAAGAACTGTTACGCTTTGTGTAAGGAACTGGTAAAGACTGTTGCCATAGGAGACAGCATTCCTGTACGAGCAGATGTGGCATCTTCCTGGAGGCCTTCCTTGCACGACTGTCCTCCTATTGAAATCTCAGAGTCTGCTCTTTGAACTTGCAGCTACTTAAGGGTGTCCTGGCCCTAACCCGCTTTCCCCCATAAAAAGTTTGTAGGAGAAATAAACATCTCTTTTGCATCCAAGAAGTGTCTGGCGTCCAATAACTTTGTCCACCCTGCACCCACTATGCCTCACAACCCACCATATACAGAAGGATGTCAGCTATCTCTGGACCTGGAGGCCGGAGACCTTGCTACACACTGTTTACCTTACTTTGTCTTTTCTAACCTGTTGCTGTCATCCTAACATATATGTGTGGCGGCAAAGGGGTGGGCTTTATCACCCCCATGCCACACATAGTGGACTGCTGATGTTTCTGTGCTGGGAGCACACTCACGGTGTCAAAGGTAGCCCTTGATCCCTACTAATGATCAGTAGCCAGCACAACTGGCTCCGGATAATCTGACCACTGTAACAGCCAATCACAGTAGTCACAAAATTGCCAATAATCCCCCCCGCTCCCAGGCATACAGAACCTATTAAAAAAAATGCTTGTGCTGGGGAGAAAAGAGTTAATTTTATTGGAATGTGGCAAAATTGTTGCATTATGCATTGACACACAGGAATGGTGTGAATAGGGCACATAGAAAACAATGTTTTGAGTATTCAAGGTTCACACTGTTGCAGGTGGTTGCTGGCGTGCAAGCATCCGCAGTCCAAGCGCACTGTTCTTTTGCAGATATTCAGGGGTGCCATTCATTCTTACTTGCATGCTCATGCATATGAAAATGCAGCACGTTTTTGGGTGCAGGATATCACATGGTGCTCTTGCACCATGCCATTTCTGTGCGGCTATGATTTTACAAAGGGCAGGGACATTTTCGCCGGAATTTTCCTGCAGGTGCCTTTAGACCAAGTGGATAATCATGCACTACTGTTGCACTAAGGACTGGAAAAAGTTATCAAATCCGTAGCACAACAAAAAGTTGTATTAACAACACAGTAACTTATACTTTTACTCAGCAAGGCATTTTAGTATTTATGTCTTGCTTGTCTGAGAAACCTATTAAATGATGTATTCTTTTTTGCCGGTCTATGCAAAAATTTTGTTTGCAGAAATATATATTTTTCTCCAAGTACATTAGGAATAAAAGTTTATTGCGAGTGCAATTTACAACCAAATGCATATTCTAAAGTTCGAGTTTTTATGGTGATGAATGGATGTGAGCAGTATATTCACTAACTAAAATTCTAACAGCAAAACCTCAAATTGCAATAGGGCTAGACTTTCTAAGTGGGGCTCAAGGCAACTTATGGTCCATTCAAACCTCCACTAGTCGCATTTATTCATTCTGAGCTTTTACTGCCATGTATATCAAGATGACAGTGGATGGTATGAAAATCTGCTTTACAACACATTTGCATTGCAGTTAAATAAATGCTGCTTGCATTTCACTTCTGCGGAACTGCACATGATGACGGGTCTCCAAAAATTAGCTAATGCAAAGTTAATAGCACACTGGAAATGCCATAATTTTGCCTTTCAAAAAAACTTGTTAAAAACAATGAGTATGTACAAGAGCGGCAGAAAGAAATATTTCTGTAGAATTGTATAATGAATGTGCGGATACCGAATACTTTATTGTCCTAAAGGCAAATCAATACGTGGATTTGCAATTTTTTTGTTTTTTCCTACTCAGGAAACAGGATACACTTTGTGTAAAGGTGTATTGCGCTTGAACAAAGATAAATTGCAAAATTACCTTTTTAAAAATGTGAAAGTAAGAACTTTGGGTTACCACTGTAACTTAGTAGTCAACATAATAGACACATTATACCTTTAGTGGTTAGATTATTATTGTTCATGATTTATAAATTCATTTGGGACAAATTTATTTACAGTGACAGAAAACCTGAACTTCAATTTTAAACTGGTTGTAAAGCCTAAACATGTTTTACCTTAATGCATTCCTTGTATTAAGGTAAAACATGTTTGAGTGTCAGCATCCCCCCTACCCCCCCCCTTTATACTTACCTGTGCCATCATTCAATTCAGCGCCATGCACCTCTCTCCCCTCACTTCTGAGTCTCTCTGGCTTTGCTGGGGCACCAGGAGCCATTGGCTCTCAGTGCTGTCCTTTCATTCAAAGCCAGTGACGAGGGAGCAGGGGCAGGGCTGAGTCCTGATGTCTGTGTCAATGGACGCAGCAGTGGGGCTTGGGTGTGAGCACGCACGAGTGCCCCTATTGGAAGTGGCTTCCCATGGGGGCACTAAACAGAGGGGAGGGGCCAGAAGCACCGGCGGGGGACTTTGTGCAATTCCATTGTACAGAGCAGGTAAGTATAGACATGTTTGTTATTTATTTATTTACTTATTTATTATTACCTTTACAATCACTTTAAGGCAGCAAGATTATGTCAGTGACTGGATGTGGGGCCTAATGGAGAGGTCAGAGTCTATATTTACACCTAGTACCCTTTCATGAGTAGCGGAACTGATATCTGTGCCATTGATCTTGATGGTAAAGTCAGGGAAGGGGAATTGTGTTGGTAGGAGTATTATGAGCTCAGTGTTTGATCGATTAAGTTTGAGGAAGTGGTCTGGCATTTATACTGATTTGTCAGTTAATGATGCATGTATAAAATAGTTAAATTGCAGACTTATGCCCTGTACACACGATCGGTCAATCCGATGAAAACGGTCTGATAGATTTTTCCATCAGTTATCCGATGAAGCTGACTGATGATCAGTCGTGCCTACACATCATCAGTTAAAAAACCGATCGTGTCAGAACGCGGTGACGTAAAACACAATGATGTGCTGAAAAGAATGAAGTTCAATGCTTCCAAGCATGCGTCGACTTGATTCTGAGCATGCATGGATTTTTAACCGATGGACGTGCCTACAGACGATAGTTTTTTCTATAGGTTTTTTGTCCATCAGATATTTTTAAAACAAGTTCCTATTTTTTTAACCTATGGATAAATAACTGATGGGGCCCACACACGATCGGTTTGGTCTGATGAAAACGGACCGTTCTCATCGGACAAACCGATCGTGTGTACGCGGCATTAGAGGTTAATATGGTTAGCACTCTTCCTCCAAATCACCACGGTCTTACAATCACTAACCACCAGATACTCTGTATGTACTTTACTCCCCATGCTTTTGTATTCCACAGGCTCCAGTTTTCTCCTACAATCCAAGCATACTAGCAAGTTAATTGTCTTTCATCATATTGGTCCTAGTGTATAGGGATTGGGAAATAAAATTGTAGGTTCCTCTATTGCATGGACGAATGTTAATGATTTTGACTGCTTTCATACTGCAGAACACATAATTTCACACTGCAGTGCTTTTCACACAGCCTATCCGCGTAAATAGATGGTTGTTAAGGACGCTGTTGGGTGCCGGCCCCTTAACAGCAGACTATTCATTGGTTGTTAAGGACGCTACCGGGTTATTTTTAAGGAGCCAGAATCCTTAACAATCAGTGATAAGGCCTTCCCCTTAGTGGTCAGCAGGAATAATGCTACCACTGTATGAAAGGAGGAGGTGGCTAGATAGTGGGCAGATGTCCGCCAGGGGGCAGAAAGGAGGGGGTGGACAGACTGGAAGAGCTGGATGACAAGACTGTTCCCATGCTACCCTGTGGGGAATATGGGGGAGTGCTTTTTTTTACTTATCTGCTGATTGTTAAGGAAGCCAATATGTGCCAGTTCCTTAACCTCAAGCGTGTCGGGTTCCTACAGGGTTAATGACCGCGCAATATCAAGATGCCACTCAACTCAACTTAACAATAAGCAATTCACTGGTTGTTAAGGACGCCAGGAGGTGCCTGCTCCTTAACAACCAGCAAAAACGCATCAAAATGCACCCTGGGTGCGTCTTTGGTGCATGTTTGTTGCGGTTCCCATTGACTTCAATGGACAGTACATCTTTGGTGTGCTTTTGAAACGCACACCAAAGATGCAGCAGGCAGGACTTTTCAAATTACAGTGCAAATGCAGCACAGCAATATGAAAAGTTTCATAGGATTTAAAGTGAAAAAATGTTGATGCTAGAAAGTTCATATATAATTGAACGTCGTCAATTAACATCTGACACTCTTGTGTACCAATTCTGCTTATTCCATGCACAGTGACTCCCACCACCATTCACCACTGTGCTCACCTCCAGTTTTGACCTGTTACCAGGTCCAATCACGCTTTCCCTTCCTGGGGTACACAATCATGCTCCTCTCCAGTGCTCCTTCTTATTTCCTCTTTTTTCCTCTGTAGAGATACACTTCTCCAAATGATATGTGTATGACCCTTTAAATCCGCGAGTACCTCTCTGCAGATGAAATCATGCAAGACAGTGCTCTCACCGTGTAGTATATTAAAATGTTAATATTTATAAAAAAATAAATGCACTTATGTTAAAAATAAAAGCACACTTTTCAGTAAAACACAGCTCATGCGTCACTTCCAGTCCTCGGCACAGCATCACCCAACTCCGCCCAATGTGTGTCGTCACAGTCACGTTATTTCCTCAGGGATCCCTGCGGAAGTTTTGAAGTCAATGGATCAGCATGACAATCAGGTAATAGCAACATTCATATTACCTACAGTACAGCCTAAATTTAAATCTAAAACAAAAGATGACATTGTTTTTCAGTTTCCAAACTGTTTTATTTGATAGTATCAAATACACAAAGATTATGAAAATTAACCTTTTATAATGTCACTTTGTCTTTATGTCACACAACTGTTAATTACATTTTATTCAGTTCAGGCTGATTGTGTAAAGTTACCTGCAATTATATTCAACCAAGCTAAACCCAGAGCATGTTGGACCACTCCCAGGCTGGTCTGATCTGCAGCATCACCAGAATTTGCATGTTTAGAATGCCTCAGGATGAGTGCCAAGAGATTTTGAATGTAACATTTTAAAGTAAAAATACAATTATATATTTTAATGTATACTCTCTTTTCAAACTTCTCTTTAAAACAGTATACAATGTTGTACAGGGAATATAAGCACTAGTATTGTAAAAGATCAATAGGCATAGGCACTTGGTTAAATACAGTACCTTTGACTTCCTGAGGCTATAGTGTAAAAGTTGAGTACACACAAAGACAGGCCTGACTAAAGAATTTTGTTGCCTTCTTAAAGCGGAGGTTCACCCTAAAACAATTATATACCATTCCAACCAGCATGAGAGAGAAAATAACTGCTCAGAAGTCTTCAAAGAACCTCCTCACTGAAACCAAACCATGGGTGCCGGTAATGCAATAGTGATGCAAAAATACGAAGGAAACTTAGACAGCCGAACTCCAAAAATGTTCTTTTAATTAAAATCGATCACAAAATAAACATGCCACAGCAAAAAAATTGGAACAAAAGCTAACGTTTCGCACTGTACCTTCAGTGCTTAGTCGTAGCTGGTACGGATGATTGACGTTGACGTGCGGCTAAGGCGCGTCACGCGTTTCGAAAATAGCCGGACTGGGACTCGGGTACATATGGCGCCTGCGCAGTCAGCTCCTAGTCTGTGCACAGGCGCTGTATAGCGCCGTATAGAGCCGAGTCCCAGTCCGGCTATTTTCGGAACGTGTGACGCGCCTTAGCTGCACATCAATCATCTACGCCTCTTCATAGGAACGCCTATTCCCCGCGGGAGTCTGGAAAGAAAGACAAGTATAAAACGGTATGTACAGCATACTGTACATGTCGGCAGTATGCTGGTTGGAATGGTATATAATTGTTTTAGGGTGAACCTCCGCTTTAACGATGGTGTCCTCCAATGTAAAGACCAATAAAAACAAAAACCCTAGCTGAATGGCATCTTTATATGCTTATAATTATTTTTGGCAAGTAGCATAAGAAGAAACCGTTATGTTCTTACGTCCTACTCCTACGGTGTGATTAGTAAAAGTGTTTTAACTTCTGCCAATTCTATATATTTCTTAGACTTCAATGGACATATCTTCTTAGAATAGTCTTGCGACCAGTGCATTCCACAGTACCATAATAAATAAACAATATTTCTCTTCAGTAGCTTAAGAATGTGATAGTTTGTGCACCTGCTTTCATATCTTCCTAAACAAGTGGGGAAAAATTAGCACAAAGGTATGGAGCTTTGTAATTCTGTGACACTGTGAAATGCATGAAATAATCCTTGACATTACAAATGTACTAAATTAGCCAGTAGTTCAGCAGAGGATTGACATGATTGACGTCTAGTGTCATGGCAACCCTAGGATGTGAAAGTGAAGTTTAGAAGACTTGATGGTCATATGATTGTCTTTGGCTATCGTGTAAGCAGCTGTTAAATACTATCTATAGACACCTTTGTACAATAGAGCTAATGTTTTATTTGTTAGTGTTCTACCAAAACATTTTTAAAGGATTTTTTTTAACCACTTCCTAACCAGAGCACTTTTTGCAATTCCGCACTGTGTCGCTTTAACTGACAATTGCGTGCTCTTGCGACGTTGCATCCAAACAAAATTGACGCCCTTTTTTCCCCACAAATATAACTTTTTTTGGTGATATTTGATCACCTCTGTGGTTTTTATTTTTTGCAATATAAACAAAAAAAACTGTGACAATTTTGAAAAAAATAATATTAAGTAAATATTTTAATATAATAAATATCCCCCAAAAATATATAAAAAACACATTTCTTTCTCAGTTTAGGCCGATATGTATTCTTCTACATATTTTTGATAAAAAAATCGCAATAAGCGTATATTGATTGGTTTGCGCAAAAGTTGTAACGTCTACAAAATAGGGAATAGTTTTATGGCATTTTTAATTATTATTATTTTTTTATTTATTAGTAATGGCGGCGATTTGCGATTTTTATCGTGACTGCGACTTTATGGTGGACACATCGACACTTTTGACACTATTTTGGGACCATTGTCATTTATACAGCGATCAGTGCTATAAAAATGCACTGATTACTGTGTAAATGACACTGGCAGGGAAGGGGTTAAAAACTAGGGGGCGATCAAGGGCTTAGGTGTGTCCTAGGGAGTGTTTCTAACTATGGGTTTACTACTGCATGACAGAGATCACTTCTTTCGATGACAGGGAGCAGTAGATACATTGTTTACATAGGCATCTCCCCGTTCTGCCGCTATGTGACACGATCGCGGGCACCCGGCGGACATCGAGTCCGCGGGACCTGCGGGCACAGTCACGAAGCATGCGACGGGCACACGTGCCCACTATGCCATGATTTAAAGGCAACGTACAGGTACATTGCTTTGCGCAGCCGCGCCATTCTGCCAACCTATATTGTCGCGCAGCGGTCGGCAAGCGGTTAAACACAACAAGGTTGATTTAATAAAGGCAAATAGACTGTTCACTTTGAAAAGTGCAGCTGCACTCTCCAGGAGCAGTTGCTCCAGAGCTTAGTAAATGAGCAAAAGCTCTGCTGACATCCATCATCCAATCTTGTTCAAACAAAAAATGCTGTTTTTTTTTACTTTTCCTTGCATGTGATTGAGTATTTTTTTGCAAGGTGAAATTTTAACTCATGGACTAAGCTCTGGAGCAACTGCACTCTGCAAAGTGAACAGGCTATTTGCATTTAGTAAAGTAACCCTAATGTTTCAAAGTGCATCCTTTTTTTGACACGCAACAGCAATTCATAGATATTCTTTAGAATCCATAATCCTTAGAATTATTTACATGTCAAAACAGTATTGAGTCATAAACTATAGAATGAAGTTTTATGTTGACATTATTTTGCATGGAGCACTCTGTTAATTGTCTTCTGTCAATACATTGTATGACACCACATGTAGTTCTATGGAACCATGAAATGTATAGGGTTTTGTTTTGCACATTTGTATTAGCACATTAGCATTAACAGCTGTCCTCTGCTAAAAATATAGACACAGTTCCATGCAACTGGATTCAGGCTGTATGTCAGGAAGTCATATCTGAATATTATTTCAAGATAATTTATTAGTCTACAAATCAAAGGAAAAAATATTATAAAGACATGGGAATTCTTTATAGTGTCTGCTTCATCTCTATAAGCAATGGATTGTGCTGATCCTGATTTGGGGTTGTTCCAACCCAAATAAAGATAGCCATAGCAGGGCTGTCTTAATGAGAGGGCATGCCTGGGCACTGCCCAGGGGCCCCAGCTGCATGGGGCCTCAAAGCAGCTGGTCCTTGAGCCCACACTGCACCAAAATTGGGGGTCCCATGATGGCACTAAGAGTGATAGATGCAAAGGGGAGGCCTCCTACCTACTTAATGTCTGTTTACCTGCACTGTCATCATTGTAGGGGCCCCATAGAATTACTTGCCCAGGGGCCCATGATGCTATTAAGATGGCCCCCTGAGCCATAGACCAAGGTAGACTGGTAGACCACCCAGAGACTTCTCAAAAAAAAAAACAAAGGCTTGGGTCGCCTGTGTATTTATGTACTATAAATGGACCAGTACATGCACACAACTCCAGTCTATCTTGAAAAAAAAACAGGTGTGATTGGACAATATTTTTTAATTTGTGTTTGCCCTCTCCTAATATCTTGCTGGCTGGAGAATGGGCTTGCGTGTTCCTCCAGACATGAGATTATTAATTAATTTGCATAAAAATGAAACATATTAAGTCACAATTATTTAATATTTTTTATATTATTTTAATCCTTGCACATTTGAGAAAATGTGAGCACTGAATTCACTACCTTCCACTCCTAGAATGTTACATCTTTAAACAGAATGAAATGTTTGTGGAGGAAGGACAGGCTTTTATGCTTACTGTAAATATCAGGAAAAGGACAGTCCAAATCTGTATTTTTGCTCTATTTTGGAGCACAAATTTCCCCCCCCACCTGGACTCGAGAGCAGTATGGGCCAATGAATCGGCCAGCAGGCTAACCTTAAGTTAATGCAATAGTGTATGACTTAAAGGGGTTGTAAAGGTTTTTTTTTTTTTTCTAAATAGGTTCCTTTAAGCTAGTGCATTGTTGGTTCACTTACCTTTTCCTTCAATTTCCCTTCTAAATGTTTTTTTTCTTTGTCTGAATTTCTCACTTCCTGTTCCTCCTCAGTAAGCTTGCCCCCATCATCTGAGCTGTTCTGGCTGGGGGTTAGTTAGTGTGCTCGTCCCCTCCCTTCGGACTACATCACTGCAGGGAGACACTGTGTTCACATCCTCTCCCCGCAGGGATGTAGCCAGTGTCTCCCCACAGGGATGTTGCCAGTGTCTCCCCACAGTGCTGCCAGTCACTACTGCCTTTCAGTGCCACCTATCCGTGCCAATCAGTGCTGCCTGTTCGTGCCATCTATCAGTGCCCACCGGTGCTGCCTATCAGTGCCCATCAGTGCAAACCAGTGCTGCCCATAAGTGCTGTTGATCAGTGCTCATTAGTGCTGCATATCAGTGGCACCTGTCAGTGCCCATCAGTGTGGCATAATAGTGACTCCTCATCAGTGCCACCTAATTAGTGCCTATCAGTGCAGCCTATCAGTGCCCATCAGTGCAGTGTCATGAGCGCTCATCAGTGAAGAAGAAAAATTACTTCTTTTCAACATTTACTGACAGAAACTAAGAATAACTTTTTCTTTCAAAATTTTCGGACTCTTTTCTTTTTTTTGTAAAAAATAAAAAAAAACAGCAATGATTAAATAGCAAAACAGAAATCTCTATTTGTGTGAAAAAATATATAAAAAAATAATTTGGGTACAGTGTTGCATGACCGTGCAATTGTCATTTAAAGTGCGACAGCACTGAAAGCTGAAAATTGGCCTGGGCAGGAAGGGGGTGAAAGGTATGTGAATCACAAGTTATATTGTATTATAATAATAACAAAATCTTGGGAAGCCAGAACATGTATGTAAAAATAGTGTAAAAATAGTGTAAAAAAATAAATAAAAATGATAAGGAGGGAGGGTTCAATTTGACAAGAACAATTACTGGATACTGAATAGAGAACTACTGTTCTACTAAAAACATCTATTGTGATTATTTCATACCATTACACAGACGCATACATTCTAGAGTTAAAATTTCTCAGATTCTATGATAATTCAAATCCATTTATTGGCACCTGCAGTGGCAGCTAAAAAATGTAAATTGGAATACCAATGAAATGGAATGCCCCTGAGTCTGAATGTACATAACAAATATGCATTTACTTTTTACTTTTTCTTTCTTTAGTTGTTTGCCCTTGCTCTATCCAGACAACAAACAACTTGTGAAAAAAATAAAACTACCGACAAAGAGCAGAAAAATATTTCTATTTATGAGAAAAAAAGATATATAATAATAATAAATCAATATTAATGGAAAATCAAAAAGTCTGAATAGAAATTGTTCGAGTGTGAAAAGCCCAATTTCTGACCTATGGAGAAGAGAAATGCGGAATATTCATATGGATGTGACCTCGTGAACTTTCAGAGTGGAATCTGCGAGTGTTTATGAATAATTGAAAGTATTTAAAGCTTTGATGTTTCAGGGATCAGCAAGCTTGCCTGTTTACCCGAATTACAACCTACAATTAAATTAACCCTGGGTTACCTCTGAAATTCTTTATGTCTAAATAGGATGAACTTGCTCACAATGTGCAGGAAAAAATACTTCATAAATACTTTCCAACTGTCAAGCCATTCCGTGGTGTCATTTTTCTTTTTACTGGTCAAAGTGGTTTGTTCTTTGCTTTAAACAGTTATTGAAACAAGCTCAGAGGGGTGAGTATTTTATTTAGCCTTCCTTTAACTGTTAAGTACTTAATTGTAAGGGGGGAAAAAATCTCACAATGCATTTTAGTTGACATTACTCTTAAATTTATCATAAACATTAGTGAAGATCCAGATGTTCATACAAACTCTAACCCTCTAATGCTGTCTTGTTGCTCAGCTTTTTTCCCCTGTATACAAATGTAAATCTTTCAACAGTGGAGGAGAGAGGATGAGGAACATAATGGGGGGATTTACTAAAACTGGACACAGAATCTGGTACAGCAGTGCATAGTAACCAATCAGCTTCTAACTTCAGTTTTTCAATTAGGCTTTGACAATAAAACCTAGAACCTGTTTGGTTACTATGCATAGCTGCACCAGATTCTGTGTGCACCAGATTTAGTATATCTCCCCCATAGAGTCACAACATATGTGTATCCTGAGAGAAATAGTATTAATGTCCAACTGCACACTGGTTTAATAAAAGTAAGTTCTATCTGCTGCTGAATGAACAGGGTCTCTCTTTTCCCCCCCAAGGCTCCTGACAAGATGGCGGACATCGAGGAGAAGAAGAAGAGGACCTTCAGGAAATTCACATACTGATGAGTGGATTTGGACCAGATTCTTGATATGTCCTATGAGCATGTCAGGGAACCAACAGGAGAAGGGGTTTTTAGGACCCAGCATCTCTGGCAAGAGAAGGACTTTAGGACCCAGCATCTCTGGCAGGAGAAGGACTTTAGGACCCATTATCTCTACCAGCAGGTCACATGGGCCTAAATAAGGAAATCTGCTAGTATCTGCATTTGCTGGTTGATCTTCAGCTCCTCCAGTGTGTTCCTTTGTGATATTCCTGTTCCTGTGTCTCCTGTTACTGATCCGGCTTGTCATTGACCTGTCTCCTGTTTGCTTTCTGTGTTCGACTCCAGCTATCCACCTGACCACGTCTGCTCTGATACCAACCCGGCTCACGACCTAGGCTTTCTTCTGATCACGCTCCAGTCGCAGTATTATCTGAATCCTGCAACACCTCAAGGGTGTCACCTGTCTGCTGATTCTATGCCAGCACACCAGCTGTACTCTAGAACCTCCTGCATACAGTCCAGCATGGCGACCCGTGCTTCTTAGGGCCTGACCTCTCCTGTTTTCACCCTCAGGGGGGTCTGGAACTTAGCCGCAAGGGAAGCCCTCTCTCTCTCCATTGGCCTCCAGTACCAGGTACGTGATAGAGCAAATCATGCAGCTGTATTGTGCTCGCCAATGTTGGCATCTAAAAAGAGGCTTGTGCCGCAAACAGAACTCCCTGCTGAAACATCTGCGCAAGGCCAAGAAGGAAGCATCTCCCATGGAGAAGCCAGAGGTTATTAAGACCCATCTGAGAGACATGATCATCTTGACAGAAATGGTTGGCAGCATGTTGGGAGTATACAATGGTAAAGCCTTCAACCAGGTTGAAATTAAGCCTGAGATGATTGGTCATTACTTGGGTGAATTCTCCGTCACATACTAGCCTGTAAGGCATGGCAGACCTGGTATTGGTGCCACCCACTCATCTCGTTTCATTCCTCTGAAGTAACATTCTAATGGGGAAACAGACTGTAATATGTAAATAAAAGGATGTTTTCCAGTCCAAAAAATTTAAAAATTATTAAAAGAAAGTTCTGTTCAAGTATATATTCTAAATTTAATAAAAAACCAAAAAACGTTTATTGGTCTCAGTCTCCTCCACGTCTCCAAATGCCTTCTTTTTTTTGCTGCCCTGATCTAACTTCCTAATAGAGGCTGACTACATTGGTCTCATTGTATGTAGCAATGTAGCTACCCTCTCTTGCTTACCCCTGAGATGATATAGTAGGAGAGGTAACTGTCAGCGCAGATACAAAGTACATATATGGGTAGGAGTATGGTGATTAGTCCATTGGAAATAGTAGTAACAGGCAGTTCAATGGTTAAAAATGCAGGTGATGTGGCTGTTCAATGGCGGCTGCTGTCCTCAGAGAGCTGACTCTGTGGTAAACAAAAAAGGGGTAGAGAAAGGAAGCGCCACCTAAGTGCAGTATTAAAGAGGTTCTTTTAATGACACATTGTAAAAAACACACTTACAAGAAGGTAAGGAAAGAAGGCTCATCTGTAACATCCTGTAGTCCTCGTCCCGGATCCATGGGCTGCTTTAGAAGTGAAGAAAGCAGATTGTGTGGAGTCTTCAGGCCTGTCCTGTGGCCTTCAGGATGTAGTCTGTTCCAGCCTCACAGGTCACGTGACAGGTCAGGTGATTACTTCCCAGGAACACTTCCGGGAGGAGGGTCAAACAGGGAGAACAAAGGCTGATTGGGCTACGCGCTCGGAGCCACTGCTCCTTCTATTGGCCTGATGGTGAGCTATAGAGGCTGGTGCTTTTATGCTTATGTCGGTGCAGTGGGACTACAGGTCCCAGCATGGCCCAAGATAGCAGCAAACTAACATTACACAGTTCCATGACAAGTACAAAAACATGGAAAAGATTTTAGCGGCACACTGGCCCATTCTAGTTGAGGACCCTCATTTGATAACTACCATTGAAACAAAACCCAAAGTTGCATACAGAAAATGTAGAAATATAAAGAGCAAAATCGCACCCAGTAAAAGTAAAAATAAGTTAGTCCAACCCATCTCATCACGACTAGTACTCATACCCCTTAGAGGGATGTACCAGTGTAAAAAACCACTCTGTTTGACTTGTCAGTTTATACACCATGGTCAAAATTTTTTTTCCGTTAAAGGGAAAAGTTATACCCTTAAGGAATTTTAGAATTGTTCTACATAATCTGCTTTCTTCACTTCTAAAGCAGCCCATGGATCCGGGACGGGGACTACAGGATGTTACAGATGAGCCTTCTTTCCTTACCTTCTTGTAAGTGTGTTTTTTACAATGTGTCATTAAAAGAACCTCTTTAATACTGCACTTAGGTGGCGCTTCCTTTCTCTACCCCTTTTTTTTTTACCCCTGAGATGGACTAGGGAAAAGTCACTATGGACTATGGGACTTGCAGTGTGCAAAGTGCAGTGCACATGACTGCAACTAATGTGCACTGCTCGTTCCAAACAAAGGAAGTGAGGCAGAAAAGGAGAGGCTCGGTGGCTCACAGAGGATGTTACAAGGAGGCAGATTACAGGGCCATTAAGTAATGGATGTGTATGGATTATTTTTGGAGTATAAATTTAGTGTCGCTTTAATCAAGCAAGTGTACATTTTGTTTATTAAAAATCTTACAAACATACAACATAATAAAAACATATGTACATATATATACAAAACAACTAAATATATATATATATAAACAAAAATAGCTTACATCAGCATAGAAACTGAAAATAGATTTTTTTGCCACAAATACATATTTTAGTATTATTATTATCATGAAGCACTTAAAAAAAACAACTAACCTCCAACTTAACACACACACAGGCTAAGGAATGATGAAACATTTAACCTATGCATTCAGCCTTTTTCTGATCATAACAAAATCTAGGGGACATGAAAGGACAGGAATAAAGCTGCACACTTTGGGGACCTGACATTCCTCCACACCTTTGTCCAAGCTCCCGGGCTCCACCTCAAGACCCGAATCTTCCCAACCTCACCCAGAATGTTGTGCACCACCACCTCGACAGGAAGAACTTTTTTCTGAGTGAAAACCTGACACTGTGCAGTCCACGTGAAGTAATGAACTACTAAGCTAACTAGAAAAAGTGTCTTAAAATCAAAATCCTGATGAGTCTCAAAAGCCCCATACAACCACTCCGCATAACTCAAGCTGGAAAGGAAAGAAATACCCAGAGCCATACCCAACCGCTTATAGACTTCAACATTGAAGGGGCACTGCAGCAAGAAATGGTTACACCGCCACACTCCACTCTTGGACAACCACGGTTCTCCACAGAGTAATGCTTCAGGTTGCCCTTCACATAGTGTCTGTGATAGGCTGAAACTCGAAACTTTAAAGGATTTTCTCTAGATTCAGCAAACACAGACCCTCCCTCATAACAGGGCCTGGGCAATCCCTCAAGGCCTGTGGCTTGCTAAAGGCAGATTCAACAACCATCCTCTCCAGGGCCTTTCCTAGGAAGAGACTTAATTTCCTCTGCTGTCACTTACCACTGCTGAAGCATTTTCAGGCATGGGACAACATAAGCCGAGAGTTCACTGTGTCGGACCCTCAGGCTTTTAACTGCCCCACCATTCTCCCAGCTCTGCAAAAAAGGTCTAAACCAGGACTGAAAAATACCAACCCACCCAGGCAGTTCCTCTGCCAGCATATTACAAAAATTCTGTTTCAAAAACATCAGAGATATAAAAACTACCGGGTTGACAATACCTAGGCCACCATCTGCCTGGGAAGGTAGGTTACAGACCTCTTAACTATGTTCAGTCTGTTTCCCCATAACAGTTGGAAGAAAAAGCAGTAGATCCTCACATAGAGAGACACTAAAACACAGACAGAGCTGACATTCAGAAATACTGGGATCAGGTAAGTTTTAATCAGGTAAATCCTTTCCCTGTAAGAGTTTTTCTAATCCTAAAACGTTAACTTCCTGTTGAGGCTCTGGGAAGGTGTCCGGTAGCTCAAAGCCTTTGCCTTCCTTTCCCATCCAGAAAACCTCACCCTTATCCTGATTGATCTTTAAACCAGATGCCTCAGCATACTGCTTCATCACCGAGACCACCTCCTCTGCAGAAATAAAAACAAACACCTCATCAGCATAGGCCACAACCCTCAGTGGGGGCTCACCAGGAATGCACACAAGCCAACCTCAAAGGGAAGTTCAATCTAACCATTCGCATGCATGAAGCTTTCAGCCTCGCTGTACAAAGTCTTCAGCCAAACGATAAAGCCCCCCTCCAGGCCATACTTGGCAACAAGCAGCCATAGGTACGCATGATTGACCCAATCAAATACTTTAGCCCGATCCAATGCTAGCAGCTACTTTGTCCAGCCTGCAACCCGACACAATTCCAGGGCCTCTCGGACAGCTAAAAGTGCTTCTACCCTGAACCAAACAGTGCTGGTGGCGAGAAAGTAAATTGCCCACTACAGACGATAAATGCCAGAAAATAATTTTTGCCAGATTACAGGGCCATTAAGTAGTGTATGTGTATGTATTCTTTTTAGGAGTATAAGAATATTGTTTAGTGTCATTTTAACCAAGCAAGTGTAGTGCTCTACAATATAGAGCTTCTGGTTTGCTAAATTTTGTTTTTGGCCTCCCTGTAATCAGGGAGAGCATTATTTGATGTGTTAGGTCTTCTCTGGGTTCTCCAGGTACAGGCTAAATTGCTTCCCCCTGAACCCAGAGCTATGGTTTGGCTGGGGGACCTCTGTTCTATCTGCCTGAAGCATTTTCAGAACGCCTCTCAAAGATCCAGGATACAGGCTTCTGGAATACTGCAATTTACTGACCCTGCACATGGCTGCCTGGAGATCAAGAAACAGTGAGTACCAGCCTTCTGGATTCAAAGACTTTCTTTAGCTTTCCTGGGAGGTCACTAGCTACCACCTTCCACATTCAGGACTTCATTCCTGTTGAGAGATTCCTGTTTGTTACTGTTCACCAATACACTTCAAAGGAGGTGCTTTCACACCGATGTTTCAGTGCAGAATTAGAGTTCTTATTGTCATGTTCACTGTTACTGAATTATTCCTAGGCTCACCCTCACCCAAGTCTCACCAAGTTCTACCCAAAATAAAAACTACAAAAAAAAAGACGTGCACTGCCTGTTCTCTGACTTAAGTGAGAGGAAAATGTTGTGTGCCTGGTTGGCTGGGATTAATCTCCAGACAAATGCAGTCTGTGCGTTCACATTATCCTCCAAGAATGGTCCCTGAGACTGACTCATAGTCATAGATGTTAAAGTATTGGCTATAGCACCTGATCTCAACTCTTACCTAGATAACTGCAACTTTGGTGATGACACCACAATCTGTGAAAACCGCATGAAGAGCTATTCATTTTGCTTTGAGGACTTTGCACAAAAAAAGTACAAATAAATAGATTATTATTATTTTATAATTTTAGTATACTGAATAGAAAAATACAAAGCAATCCTTTATGCTTTTTGTCTGATTAAACATATTTCTTTTACACTTGAGCTTGAACAGTTATGAGTTTTTTGATAATCGCTTAATAATCATGTACTTTTTATATATGAATGGCATAACGTAACTAGTGCCCTAGTCTACAAATGTATTGCTGAACTTCTTCAGTTCCATTAGCAGTGAACTCCAATAACTCTATTATTACTGCTGTAGTAGAGTGTGTGCAGTAAAGTTATTACATCTTGTCAGTAAGGGCAGCTCTTTATATAATCAAACTGAGGCCTCTTAATATACATTTAACCCCAGTCTTTCTTTGCCACAGCTTCAAATTTAACGAATATTGCATATTTTATGGGTTTAGTTCCACTTTAAAGGGAAACTCTAAAAGTTTGCAGTCAGTTTTGTATTTAATATTTTACCTTTAAATGGATGTATTATATTTGCATTTATGTATACAGTCTTAGTTACAAAAAAATAAAATAAATCATCAGTGATAAAGGAATTCCCAAAGCGCTTTGGTTTATCTAATTGCTACACCAGTGGCTGCTTGTTTTTAGCTTTTGCCTGACTGGAACTTTGGATGAAGCTATCTGAAAGGAATAAGCCCCTACCCTTACCCATTCACCTATGTGTATAAAAAAAAATTACCTTACTAAAACCATGTTGAGAAAACTGTGACCCTGTTCTTGTGTCATATAATCACAGTACTGAATATAACTTTGGCTAAACCAATATACTTTCAATAAGAGCCTGGGTATGGCTTTGCTTGACCACTATACAGAGATTAGGATTGCCACAGATCTGCATTGGGCAGATAGTTCAGTGAATTTTGGAACAGAGTATAAAGGTAGATAGAAGGACATCTGACAAAGGGTACTTATAATTTCCCACAAAAGTAGGTTAGAAGTTCACACACCTCACCAGCCACTTGTGAGAGTTGTGAGAGTTTGCAATGATACACCTTAAAGAAGAGCAAAGTTATAGTTTAACTTAAAAAAATTCTGATTAGTACAAGGGATCTACCAACAAGACACCAAAAAGTACTTTTTGTATGTACTATATGTCATGATCAGGAGTCAGCCTCGGATGCCAGTGTTGAGAGCAGTGAAATCCAGCAGGATAATACACAAGCAGATTTCTCTAAAGAGTGATATGTGCTCAGCCAAGGAGCGGAGTCTAAGCACTAACTGGTCTTCACTAGAGCTTCTGATGGTGGAGATGGGCTTCCCTGCGTGCTAGTGCCAGAGAACCAGTGGCGGCTGGTGCTCAAAATTTTTGGGGGGGCGCAAAGGAAAAAAAAAATTGCAGTCTCACTGTGCCCAAACGCAGCCACTGTTACATGCCATCAAACGCAGCCACTGTTACATGCCATCAAACGCAGCCACTGTGCCATCAATTTGCACCACTGTGCCATCAATTCGCACCACTGTGCCATGCTATTAAACGCAGTCACTGTGCCATGCCATCAAATGCAGTCACTGTGCCATCAATTCGCACCACTGTGCCATGCCATCAAATGCAGTCACTGTGCCATCAATTTGCACCACTGTGCCATGCCATTAAACGCAGCCACTGTGCCATACATTGTCACCACTGTGCCATGCCATTAAACGCAGTCACTGTGCCATCCATTGTCACCACTGTGCCATGCCATTAAACGCAGCCACTGTGCCATACATTGTCACCACTGTGCCATGCCATTAAACGCAGCCACTGTGCCATCCATTGTCACCACTGTGCCATACATTGTCACCACTGTGCCATGCCATTAAACGCAGCCACTGTGCCATCCATTGTCACCACTGTGCCATGCCATTAAACGCAGCCACCGTGCCATACATTGTCACCACTGTGCCATGCCATTAAACGCAGCCACTGTGCCATCCATTGTCACCACTGTGCCATACATTGTCACCACTGTGCCATGCCATTAAACGCAGTCACTGTGCCATCCATTGTCACCACTGTGCCATGCCATTAAACGCAGCCACTGTGCCATACATTGTCACCACTGTGCCATGCCATTAAACGCAGCCACTGTGCCATCCATTGTCACCACTGTGCCATCCATTGTCACCACTGTGCCATGCCATTAAACGCAGCCACTGTGCTATACATTGTCACCACTGTGCCATACATTGTCACCACTGTGCCATGCCATTAAACGCAGCCACTGTGCCCTTTAATGGTCGTCGCTGTGCCAATTGTCCCCACTGTGCCCTGTAAATAGCTTTCTTCACCCCCCCCCCGCCCGGCACTTACCTTTACTGGTTTTAGGCATCCACGTCCCACGATGTCTTCTCCCGCCCCCGATGACTGACAGGCGTCTCAGCCAATCAGGTTACAGGTAGCCAGAACCGGCCAACCTGATTGGCTGAGCCGCCTGTCATCTTATTCAAGGGGCGCACAGTCTGTGCACTCCGAGAATAAGCTTCCGGGACCCGGGGGCTGTATTGGGAAAGCCTATCAGAGCTGTTGGCTTTGATATACATTTCCGTACAGCCAACCAGCTGGCGTTATTCAGATGGCCGGACATTGAGGCCGACCATCTGAATAACAGCAGCGAAAATAACATAGATTCGTGCAATGCTACAGCGCCCTCTATGGACGAACCGCCACTGCTCAGAACTGCCCCACCAAGAAGGAAGAAAGCCAGGATATAGTAGCTGCTAGGAACAATCAGACAGATAGTAGGTAAACAAGCAAAAGGTCGGTAAAGTGGTTGTAGTTTGGGAAGAGTATTGAACATGCAGATGGTAGCAGGAATGTAAGGAGCAAGATATTGCCTGAAGCAGAATACAATATAATCTGGCAAGCAGGAAGTGCAAAGACATGGTTTAAATAGGAAGCTCATGGGAGAAGCAAGGAAGTCAAGGTTTACCAGAAACAAGATAGAAAGTAATAGCTAGATTCATGTAGGGTGTCCTAACTTTGCGGCGGCGTTGCTTAGCGTGTTTAGGCTACGCCGCCGTAAGTTAGCGAGGCAAGTACTTGATTCTCAAAGTACTTGCCTGCTAAGTTACGGCGGCGTAGCCTAAAGCGGGCGGGCGTAAGGGCACTTAATTCAAATTTGTCTGAGGGGGCGTGTTTTATGATAATGAGGCTTGATCCCGACGTGATTGACGTTTTTTGTAAACTGTGCATGCGCCGGGCGCCTACATTTCCCAGTGTGCATTGCGGTTAAGTCCGCCGCACGGGCCTATTGATTTCGACGTGGACGTAAACGACGTAAATCCCTATTCACGGACGACTTACGCAAACGCCGTAAAATTTTCGAATTTCGATGCGGGAACGGCGGCCATACTTAACATTACTATTCCATCTATTTGTTGGAATAACTTTAGGCGGCCTATCTCTTACGGAAACGGCGTATCTAGTGATTTACATATTCTATGCCGACCGTAATGGAAGCGCCACCTAGCGGCCACTCTAAATATTGCACCCTAAGATAGGACGGCGCAAGCCGTCGTATCTTAGATAGGTTTAAGTGTATCTCTGTTTGAGAATACACTTAAACCTAGGTCGGCGCAGATTCTGAGTTAGGTCGGCGTATCTACTGATACGCTGACCTAACTCTTACTGAATCTAGCTATAAGTATGTCTAAGGGATCAGGCAGGAAGCTGTCCAGCCTTTCAGATGACTCAGTAAAAATGATTACTGCCCGATACAACAAAGGTCCTGGGTTCAGATTCAAGTCCTGACTCAATATTTCACTAACAAGATCACTTTTGAGGAGATGGTGGAACTATCAGTGGGAAGAAATATCAATTGGTAGTAACATTATTGTGTAGCACAAGAGCACATTTGCTCTTTAACCTATCCAGCTCATAGCTTGGCCTTTTGGATTCAGCTCTGAAAACTTTTGGCATGGGGCCCTCAGGATCCCAGCAATGGATACTGAGGAAACATCTATAGGTGAAACGTAGTTTAGCTTAAGCAGCATTTCCTAGAATAATATTACAGCTGTCCTAGGATTAGCCAGAAATGGACCCCAATGCTGTTTCCAGGAGATGGCCCTATAAAGGTTACACCTGAATATATGTTTTCAACAGTTTACTGAATCCATTATGTAAAGTACAGTTCTCTCAGTTTTTACTTTACAGTTTGCACAGTACAGTTCTATCACTTCCTGCCCACTTAACCCTAATGACTCCTAGAGTCACAGCCCACACTCCACCAATAGGGATAACTGGCGACCAAGCAGGAGAACTACAACAGACCACGTACATGCCCTACCCTACAACTTTTTTACTATCTGATGTTTATGGACAGTTTTGTATAGTGTCTGTAGATTTACTTGATAAGGAGACATTGTGATTCTCGATTCCTGCACTTCCTAAACATTTATTAGCTATATACTTTCTCTGAGCCACTGTTTGCAATTAAAGTTAAACCATTACCTTCAGTTAAAAATAACATTTTTCTGCTGCATTTAACTTTAAATGCCTCTGCACTTACAGATTTATTTTTGCCACCTTGCAAAGTCCCACAGATAATAGTTGATCCTGCCAGTTGATCTAATTCAGCTTCTGTGATGGTGTGACAATGATCCTGCACTGCTCCTAAATTCAGAGCAGCGTTTGCACTCTCACATAACCTGTGCCTGCTTGCACTACAGTGGTATGACAAAATGTTACAGGGGGCATCATTATCAGCATTGACATTGATGATTCACGAGCCTGAAGCTCCTCATTCAGCACCTGGCCCTACCTAGTGCTGCCCACTGCTTTCTGAATTAAGAGCACTACCTCTGTTGCTGAGACCCTCCCACTGTGAGCTGTAGCATATGGGAGGGGGAGCATGTGAGACACAAAAGGAGGATTTTCTCAGTAAAAAACATTGTTTTGTTTACTTTTATGAGACTTGTGCATACCATGGTAACTGGGTTGAATCATACAGATGCCTTTAGATGTAATTTAAAGCAGAGTTCCACCCAAAAATGGAATTTCCGCTTTAAGAGAAGGTGACCATTTGGCATGTCATTTTTTTTGGGGGGGGGGGGTATTTGAAGCTGCTGACTTTTAATATTTTTATTTTAGTAGGAACTCCGCTTTAAGATTCAGAATACAGGACACATATATATATTTTTTTAAATAAACCCACTTATGAATACCTAAGTAATATAATGGTGTATATGCAAAAGAATTATATGTAAGAAATATGTGCATATGAAATCCCCCATAAAACAATCAACAAATAAATCTAATATATAAGCAGCCTTATTAACCCCACCCCCAATGTGAGAATATTGTGACAGACTCAACCGGGACATCCCAGGACCCTCTTATGTCTAAAATAATTCTATGTCCACTAGGGGCATAGGATGACTGAGAAATTATATCTTGGACTACCTGAGATGGGATTATTATGTAATTATTATCCACAATATATTCCAGGATATCTGTAAAGAACTAAATACTGTTTGTTGATTCTGAACTCAACGGGTTAATTGTAAGCTAAAAAGTTATCAAATAAAAGTGAACTGTTGTTCAAAGTGATAAAACAGCGCTATAAACAGATATACTCTGTTCAGATGGATATCCTGAATAGGTGATGGTGAGGGAGGTGATCGATCAATGGTATATAAGCACCTTATATAATTGTAAGAGTGACTCATTCATAATGTTGGGACACATACTATTAGATGCTAATGTCACCAACTCCAGCCATCCGTCTGTTCTCTGTGCTAATTGACCCTGATATTGTGTGAAGATGTCCTGTGTTTACCCTGAAAGGTCATATCTATGAGTCGCCTAGTCTGGGTAAATAATTAGTTAAATAGCTCATGTTAATTTATGTTCTGGTTACCTCCTCTTTAACTGTATATAAGGTTGTATTCTTGGTTCTATTAAACACTCCAGGCCAGATCCACGTACCTCGCGCATTTTTCCGTTCGGCGTAGCGTATCTCAGATACACTACGCCGCCGTAACTTTCAGCATATTTTCCATATCCTGAAAGAATTTGCGCCGTAAGTTACGGCGGCGTAGTGTACCTGTGTCGGCGTAAGGGCGCGCAATTCAAATGGCTAAGTTGTGGGCGTGTTTTATGCTAATACGTCTTGACCTGACGTAAATGACGTTTTTTCTGAATGGCGCATGCACCGTCCATGGGGGTATCCCAGTGCGCATGCTCCAAATTAACCCGCAACAAGCCAATGCTTTCGACGTGAACGCCATTCTACGCAAAGCCCTATTCGCGAACGTTTTACGCAAACGACGTACACGGCGGAAAATTTGACTGTATCTAGCTCATTTGCATATTCTCTACGCGGAAATCAACGGAAGCGCCATCTAGCGGCCAGCGTAAGTATGCACCTAAGATCCGACGGCGTACTAAGACATACGCCAGTCGGATCGAGCCCTCATTCAGTCGTATCTTGATTTTTTAAATACAAAACAAAGATACGACGGGGGATCTTAGAAATTATGCGGCGTATCAATAGATACGCCGGCGTAATTTCTTTGTGGATCTGGCCCTCCATGTTCAGCAGACAAACAAGTCTCGTCTCGTTGTGTGCTTGTGAGCAGCTGGAATATCTGATATCTATATCCAGACCGATAGGAAGTGGTATATGATGGAAGCACTCAAGCGAAGTTATAATATACTAATAATCAATATTCCAGTTAAATACAGTGCTATATACATAAAAAGCTTCTGTGCTCCTATAAAAATTTCTAAATAACGCATTATAAATCAATCCTCCATGAGTGTCCAAAGAAAAAGTATCTGAAAGTGGAACTAAATGCATAAATTTAACAGTTTCAAAAACAGTAATGCAGCGTACACGCGATCGGCCAAACCGATGAGAACGGTCTGATGGACCGTTTTCATCAGACCAAACCGATCGTGTGTAGGCCCCATGGATACCTAGCCGATAGAAAAAAAACAATTGTTTGTAGGCACGTTCATCGGTTAAAAATCCACGCATTCTCAGAATCAAGTCGACGCATGCTTGGAAGCATTGAACTTCATTTTTTCAGTCGTTGTGTTTTACGTCACCGCGTTCTGACACAATCGTTTTTTTAACTGATGGTGTGTAGGCGCGACTGATCATCAGTCAGCTTCATCGGTTAACCGATGGAAAAATCCATCAGACCGTTTTCATCGGATGGACCAATCTTGTGTACGCGGCAAAACATTCCTGACATTTGTTTGGGCTTTCAACCAAACTGTCAAACTATCAAACGACTGGTGTCATAACTGATCACATGTGCTACACCATGGCAGTTGCAGATCAGACAGAGGCTAAGATGGCAGCTTCCTTGGCTTTAAAGCGGAACTAAACCCCTTCAATTTAACAGTATAAAACAAATTACATTCCCAACATGCTGGGAATGCTGTCACATTTGCTTCTGCTCTCAACTATTAAACTGGAATATTATTTTTGGTTAATAATACTTGTATTACTATCTACCTTTAACACTACATGTACTACCACCCACTTACAGTAGGTGAACCCGATTTTGTGTCAATCTCGCTCTCTTTCTCGGCGAGATTGAGCACCTACGAGCCCCATCGCGGGAGCCAGCGCCGAGCTGGCTTGCCGCGATGGAGACAGAGACGTCATAGAAGCGACGGGAGATCCGACTTGGATTCCCGCCAATTCTACACGTGTGCGGCGTTTGTTATGAATCCTGAGGGGGAAGTCCCCGCCGGATTTTAAATAAAAATCCGGCATGGGTTCCCCCCCGGAGCATACCGGGCCCTTAGGTCTGTTATGGGTTGTAAGGAGTGCCCCCCTACGCCGAAAAAAAACGGCGTAGGGGGTCCCCCTACAATCCATACCAGACCCGTATCCAAAGCACGCTACCCGGCCAGCCAGGAAGGGAGTGGGGACGAGCGAGCGAGCGCCCCCCCCCTCCTGAGCCGTATCAGGCTGCATGCCCTCAACATGGGGGGGTTGGGTGCTCTGGGGCAGGGGGGCGCACTGCGGCCCCCCCACCTCAGAGCACCCTGTCCCCATATTGATGAGGACAGGGCCCCTTCCCGACAACCCTGGCCGTTGGTTGTCGGGGTATGCGGGCGGGAGGCTTATCGGAATCTGGGAGCCCCCTTTAATAAGGGGGCCCCCAGATACCGGCCCCCCACCCTAAGTGAATGAGTATGGGGTACATCGTACCCCTACCCATTCACCTGCAAGAAAAGTGGTAAAAACACAAATAAACCACACAGGGTATTAAAATATTTTATTAGTCTGCTCCGGAGGCCCCCCCTGTCTTCTTTATTAGCTCTTTTACCAGGGGGAGCTTTAAAAGCGACCCCCCCGGCGGTGGAAGAGAACCAGACGGCGGCCCCCACCAACCCGAAGACGTCAAAGAAGAAGCTCCCCCTGGTAAAAGAGCTAATAAAGAAGACAGGGGGGGCCTCCGGTGCAGACTAATAAAATATTTTAATACCCTGTGTGGTTTATTTGTGTTTTTACCACTTTTCTTGCAGGTGAATGGGTAGGGGTACGATGTACCCCATACTCATTCACTTAGGGTGGGGGGCCGGTATCTGGGGGCCCCCTTATTAAAGGGGGCTCCCAGATTCCGATAAGCCTCCCGCCCGCATACCCCGACAACCAAAGGCCAGGGTTGTCGGGAAGGGGCCCTGTCCTCATCAACATGGGGACAGGGTGCTCTGAGGTGGGGGGGCCGCAGTGCGCCCCCCTGCCCCAGAGCACCCAACCCCCCCATGTTGAGGGCATGCAGCCTGGTACGGCTCAGGAGGGGGGGGGGCGCTCGCTCGCTCGTCCCCACTCCCTTCCTGGCTGGCCGGGTAGCGTGCTTTGGATACGGGTCTGGTATGGATTGTAGGGGGACCCCCTACGCCGTTTTTTTTTCGGCGTAGGGGGGCTCTCCTTACAACCCATAACAGACCTAAGGGCCCGGTATGCTCCTGAGGGGGGAACCCATGCCGGATTTTTATTTAAAATCCGGCGGGGACTTCCCCCTCAGGATTCATAACAAACGCCGCACACGTGTAGAATTGGCGGGAATCCAAGTCGGATCTCCCGTCGCTTCTATGACGCGCTTGCTGGGATGTGCTGTCACTATTCCAGTGAGTGCGAGGTGTCGGCGAGATCTCGGCACCATGTCGCCGAGAATTAGCGCGATGCTGTCGTGCTAAAAACACAATATCACAAACACCTACTGTACATAGTAACAACGATATCTGTAGTTTTTTCTTCCTTCAGCCTTGGGTCTATAGTGCAGATAACCTTATTTGCCACCCACAACCACAGATGGCTTCCTTGTAGTACTCCAACATCTATTTAGAACTATGCTTCTATAGAAAAGGCTAGTTAAGCCTATACAAGTTAACACTTTTAGTCTGTGGTCACATTGCCTTCAGCATTCGGCAATTGATGCCAAAAATGAATTTCTCTCAGGCATCATGACAATTATGACATAAGCAGTAGACTGGAAATGTCATAATGTAAGACCCTATTGCAGGGATTTCCACTTTCATCAAGAATTCAACATCTTCCTAAGCCATTCTGATCCTAGTGACCTTGCAGCTGCTCTACAACTACTCTGAAACATCTCCTGTTATTTTTCCTTGTTTTGGTGTGCAGGAAAAATTATTTACCGCAAAAGTTAAGACCTACTGTAAGGCTTGAAATATTTGTGAAACTCAAAAATATTTATTCAGTGGTGCCAGCTTGCCTTAGAATTACAGAGGTATACAAAAATTTGCCAACCTTGTCAATTCTACTTTCTTAACTCTGGAATGTACTTTCGAATTATCAAATCATCTCTGAATCTTTAATCCCTAGTTAACCTCCCTGGCGGTATGATTATTTCAGAAAAAAGGTGCTGAAAGCGGCACCATTATTTGCAAGGAAATTTGGCGTTTTATACTGTAGGCCTGTAATTCTTAGGAATAACTCACTTAAATGTGACCAAACAAGAGTCGGGTAGGCATCCCGGGTATGATTTTTTTTTAAAAACAAAATTATAAATTATAATATAATAAATAATTATAACAAATAATAATATAATTATAATAAAAATGATTCAATAATTTAATCAACTCAAAATCACTGAAATTTGCTCAGTTGCAGAATTGTCGATGTCATTACTTTTATTTTTTTATGACGAATTTCCCCACAAATCGCTATCGCACAATTCTGCAAGTGATTATAATTTATTATCGCTGTTTTCTAGCTGCTCTAAAACCATTTTTGACATACAGGGACACTTTTGGTTGCTATGGACAATCTACAGTTTGCAGGCAGAAAGAACAGTTTTTATTATATAAAAGTACATGTAGGGCACTGGGCAGACCACTAGGGACAAGGGGGGTGTGTATTTTTTACAAACAGTACTGTAATCTATAAGATTACAGTATACTGTATGTATTGTGTTTGTTTACCTTTTTGAATTTGGCGCCGTTCTCCGTTCCCGTGCGTCGTAACGTCGCAGGGAACGGAGATCGGCGGCACACAGAGGCACTGTGTGAATCGAGCGAGGTCCCGCTCGTTCACACAGCGCGGTGGCATCGCTGGATCCAGGGACAAGGTAAGTAAACCAAGCCTGTGGATTCAGCGAGGCGAGCCCGAGTCTGACTCGGGGTTACAGATCGTAGCCAAAAAATCTCACCCCGAGTCAGACTCGGGAATACCGCCAGGGGGGTTAATGTTCTCTGTGCTGACATATTAAAGTGTATCTAAAAACAAGAACACAAATGTAATATATGGCAGCTTACTAGGTTTAAAATGTGGTCCCCGTATTCGTTACATTTTTATTTTTATTTTTTTTCAATGCTCTCTCACTCTATTGTATATACAGAGGAGCAGTCATCCTAGAACAGAAAGTATGTCAGGAATACAGAACACCTCCCCTGTGCTCATATCTACAGTGGGAAAACTAATTATTTGATCCCCTTCCGATTTCATAAGTTTGCCCACTTACAAATAAATTAAGGGTCTATCATTTTTGTCATAGGTGTACCGTATTTATCGGTGTATACCACTCACTTTTTTCCCCTTAAAATCAGGGGAAAATCATGGGTGTGTGATATACGCCGATCCCCGCTTCCCCCGCTGTGTTTGAACGACATATACCGAGTGCAGTACACTCGGGTACACTTGGCCAGGCTCGGCTCCCCTCGCGGTCATGCCCTGTGCCGCCTGATAGCCTTTATGCGAGGGGAGCCGAGCGTGGCCGAGCGTGCCCGAGTGTAGTGCGCTCAGTATATGTCGTCGGCGGCGTTCAAATACAGCGTGGAGAACGGGGATCGACTCAGAAACAGCGCAGGAGAAGCAGGCAGGACACCACCAGGGCCGCAGATGGATGCCGGACCGGACAAGGCCGCCGATGGACGCCGGGCAAGACACCGACGAGGGGCATTCAAACTGTAAGTATTTTATTTTTTCCTGAAATTTATTTTCCAGGTTGGGGGTGCGCGCTATACGCCGGGGCGCGCTATATGAAGATAAATACGGTATTTTAAATGTTATGAAGCATAAACACGACTGTTTTTCGGGATGTAAAAAATAATGTTTTTTTTTAATGTCATTAAAAACGATCATGTGTGGGCTCCAGAGCATTTTAACTACGTAAACATGCTCTAATTTTTCACTTCGTTTTTTAACGTTGTCGTTTTTAACGTCATAAAAAATGGTCGTGTGTGGGCTTTAACGACGTGAAAAAAACGTGCATGCTCAGAAGCAAGTTATGAGACGGGATCGCTCGTTCTGGTAAAACTAGCGTTCGTAATGGAGATAGCACATTCATCACGCTGTAACAGACTGAAAAGCGCAAATCGTCTTTTACTAACACAAAATCAGCAAAAGCAGCCCCAAGGGTGGCGCCATCCGAATGGAACTTCCCCTTTATAGTGCCGTCGTACGTGTTGTACGTCACCGCACTTTGCTAGAGCATTTTTTTTCACGATCGTGTGTAGGCAAGGCCGGTTTAACAATAATCGGGTTGAAAAAAAACTTTTTTTCTAGACCATTAAAAATGGTCGTGTGTACATAAGAGAAAGAATATCAACCAAAAATCCAGGAAAAAAAATCTGCAAAGTCAGGGTCGCATTGATTTAAACCATTCCATTGCCAACAATAGGGTGCGACTTGTCATGCGATTTGAACTGTTGGGTAGCATGACGGGTCGCACTGGTGTGAACGGAGGCTTAATGTTTCTAGATTTGAACTCTGATCAGACCCTGTCCCCCCTCACCATTACCTGCTAGGTTATCAAGGCAAGGTTGTGGATCTATGACGCTGTGGGCTTTGGCCTATCATGTTATAGGTTCAGTAATATTAACTAAGTTTTAACTTGTACCTTATCACATTGCAGAACCCCTTTTTACCCCCCCTTTTATTTATTTATACATTTTTTGTTATATATAGTAGTCTCTTCTGTGCTATGTCACATTTGGACCCTGGGGGAGGGGATGATGTATGGGATTTCTTTAATGTTTTTAGAACTGAGCTACGATCATACAGGCAAGCCTGTATTTCTAGGACGTTGTGGGCTTTGGCCTACCACGTCATAGGTTTAGCAATATCTGCAATGCCACAATTCCCCCCCCCCCCCTCTCTCTTTTTTTTCCTCTTTTTTTTCTTCATATAATTTTTTCCCATGTTCCCTTTTGGGAGCTAATCCTTACCCTAATCAACTCAGCTATAGGATCGAGGCCTTTTATACAATACGATACATTGTTGTTATACATATTTCCACATTCGATCGGATATATCTCATCTGATAATCATAGTCATCTTGTGTTCCTGTTTATCTACATAGGACCAGGCATGGTCAGTGCCTTTTGTGTGATATAGCAAATAGTGTTCTGCATTGTTTCAGACACATTGGCGTTTCTCTGCGACATTCTTTCCAGAGTGTATTTTTATTCTCTTTTTTGTTCTCTCTTCTTCTCCTCCTCCCTCGTTCACCCTCTCCTCCTTTCCCCTACACTCCACCATGGCCTACAAGACTGTCAGGCCGCGTACACACGGTCGTTCCAAACCGATGAGAATGATCCGATGGGCCATTTCCATCGGTTCACCGCTGAAGTGGCCTGATGGTCTGATGTGCCTACACACCATCGTTCCAAAAACCGATCGGGTCAGAACGCGGTGACGTCAAACACACGACGTGCTGAATAAAACGAAGTTCAATGCTTCCAAGCATGCGTCGACTTGATTCTGAGCATGCACGGGTTTTGAACCGATGCTTTCTGTACTAACCATCGGTTTGGACCGATCGGGCAGCGGGCCATTGGTTTGATTTTAAAGCATGTTTTAACATTTTGGACCGAAGGACAACAGACCAATGGGCCGTACACACGGTTGGTTTGGACCGATGAAACTGAACCTCGGTCTATTCTCATCGGTTTTGTCCATGTGTACGCGGCCTAATACAATCATTTTTGAAATTTTGCTCTTACAATGTTAAGAGCCTAAATATCGTAACATTGCATACAAATAAAGTACATTATTTTTCTGCAAGAAACCCACTTTCAGACTGACTCATTTCCTTCCTGTTCTGGCAGATATTTCAACGGTTTCATAGTACCAACCCTGTTCAGAAAGCTATAGGAGTCTCTATAGCTTTTCACAAAGCATTGCCATTCATTTTGATCGATGATACCGCTGGCAATTTATATTTGCCAAATGTCAACCAAATTCAAACCACCATAAGATACTTGAAAATATTGTCCGCTTCATGAAGGGGAAACTCATTATATGTGGCGATTTTAATCTCCCCATGGATCGGCAACTGGACACTTCTATGTCTAGATCCTCGGTGTCCTTTTCTAAATTCAAGGTGTTGAAGTGCACCTTATATGATTATCCTCTGATTGATGTTTGGAGGATTGTACATCCTAAATCCCAAAATTTTACTTATTTCTCTTCGGTCCATTATTCTTATAGTCGTATCGATTTGTTTTTGAACCATAATTGTCTAGATTGGTCGCCTGCACGTGACATCAAGACTATGGTTTGTTCAGATCACTCACCTATTTATTTGACATTTACAATACCTTCACCTCCACTGAAAGAATAGACTTGCCAGCTGAATGATGCGTTGTTACTGAATCAAGAATGTTCTGCACGTATTTCAGAAACTATTTCTAATTTTGCTCTAGACTAGGGGTAGGCACCCTGGGGCCCTCCAGCTGTTGCATAATTACAAGTCCCATCATGCCTCTGGGAGTAATTGTAACTGCCAGACTTGCAATGCCTCATGGGAAATGTATTTCTACAACAGCTGAAGGGTCCCAGGTTGCCTACGCCTGCTCTATACCCTACCCCACTCCCTATTCAGTGGAAAATCCGAAAGGCCCCCCTAATAGGGACTTTCATTGAATTAGGCGCTCGCTTGAAAAAAATCAATTTCTATTACATCAGTGGTCCAAAACCTCAGGACCCTTGAAACTAAACATAAGCGCTCACATTCGGTTGTCTCTGCCCTAACGCGACTTGTACAAAACCTCTGCTCATACGTTTAAAGATACATTTTCACTACACCAATACAAATTTGGTGATAAATGTGGAAAGTCACTGGCTCGGTCCCTACACCCACAACAGACCTCAACTTTTATTTTACATATTCAGGGACCTAATTGAGAGATAGTATCATCACCTTATTCAATCATGGAAGTGTTTAGTGACTTCTATCAATCTCTAAAATATATCTCCCCAACAGTCTGTAACAGCTTATAACATGGACTGCTCTTAGAGAAAATAATCTAACATCTTATATCACAGACACCCCACTACCTACTTTGGGTGAAGACACGATCAACGACTTAGAAACCACATTTACTAAAAAGAGGTCACCAAGGCCATTGGTAATTTCAAGGCTGGTAAAAGTGCTGGTCCCAATGACTTTACGTGTAAATTATATAAGCTTGTTGCCTCTATTCTTACTCCTTTTTTGACCAGGATATTTAAAGGGGTTGTAAAGGATTTTTTTTTTCATAATAAGCATCCTTTACCTGCAGACATTCCTCTTTTCACTTCCTCATTGTTCGTTTTTGCTCAGAAGTTGCTCTATTTCTTCTCTGTTCTGTTCACTTCCTGCTTGTCTGATTGTTACTCACCACCGCAAAGGGAGGCTTTACTGCGGTGGTCAGTGACGTGCTCGCCCCCTCCTGGGAACTACATATGTGCGGCAGGACGCTCTCTACATGTTAGAGACTTCAAGGAGGTGTGAATTACTGGGAGTGCCGCAATTCATTCTGGGAAATGTAGTTCTTACATGAACGAGCGCTGCAAACCAGGAAGTGAATGAGAGAACAGAAACTAGAACGCCGGAGGCGATATAGATGAAGGAATTTAATAGGTATTTACTCGTTTTTTACCAGAGTCATTACACTATTTTTTCTGTCTACCTTGCAGACATTAATTTTAGGCAAAACATTTTTTTTCGTTTACAACTCCTTTAACTCTATAGCAAATGGCTCCATCTTTCTGAAGCAAACTTTGAAGGCACATATTATCCGGGAACCAGAAAAAGACCCCTCCCTCTGCACGAATTACAGACTTATCTCCTTAATAGGAGTGAATATAAAAATCTATGCCATGGTCTTAGCAAATTGATTACACCATTACTGATGGAACTAATACATCTTGGCCAGGCCAGCTTTGTTAGTAGATGAGAGGCTAGAGATAACACACTCAAATCCCTACTGCTAACCGATTATGCGTGTACTTGAGATATACCTCCTTGTGTTTTAGCGGTCGATGCTGAAAATGCGCTCGACCGTGTTAGTTGGGAATTTCTACGACTCTCGCTTCAACAGATTTGTCAAAGCTCCTATATGATTTCATGGATTATGTTCCTTTACTCATCTCTATCAGCCAGAATCAAAGTGAATGTGTCCTTGTCTCCTGCGTTTTCAAATTATAATGGAACACGTCAGGGATGTCCTCTATCACTCATTCTATATGTCCTTACAAAGGAACATCTGGCAATTTCCTTGCGACAGAACCCAAACATCACAGGTGTTTCGGTGGGCCCTCTTCATGCAAAGATGGCTTTATTTGCAGATGACCTGCTTTTATTTGTAACACAACCACATACTTCCCTTCCCTAAATACTTCTAGAATTCCAGAGATTTGGTGAAGTCAGTAACTTCAAGGTTATCTATAGTAAAACGGAACATCTCAATATTTCTCTATCGCAATTGACTATGAAGCTAGTTTCAACAAATTTTCCTTTTAAGATCTGCACCACTTTTATTCGCTATTTAGGGATCAACCTATATGGTTCTTATTAACAAATACACTCTTTAACCTTTCTCCCATTGCTTTATAAAATTCATAAAATTCAGTCGGACTTGGCCTCCTACACTTCTAAGAGATTCCAGCCATGATAGAGTGTTTTGGCGCCCATGTTTCCCTCCATTTCTGTCACCCCGGATCCTTACCCTTTTTCCCAAGTGACCCTTTCCTATTTCCATATTCCCCCCTCTCCCTTTTCTTCTTCTATTTTTCTTCTTTTTTTTTCTTGCTCTCTTTTTTCTCTATTTTTTTATTTCATTTATTTAGTTATTTTTTATTTTTCCTCCTCTTCTTTAGGGCTAGTTTACACTTGCTTCAAAACATGGCTTCGGACACGCTTTGTTAACACGCTCCTCAAGAAGGCACTCCATGACCCTAATGTGCTTCTTCTTGAGCCACTCCTTTGTTGCCGTGGTGGTATGTTTTAGGTCATAATCATGCTGGAAGATCCATCCACAACCCATCTTCAGTGTTCTGGCTGAGGGAAGAAGGTTTTCCCCCAAGATTTTACAATAAATGGCCCCATCTATTGGCCCCTCAATGCTGCAAAATCAGACTGTACCTTTAGCAGAGAAACAGCCTCAAAGCATAATGTTTCCACCTCCATGCTTGACTGTAGGGATGGTGTTCTTAGGGTCATAGTCAGCATTTTTCTTCCTCCAAACACGACGAGTCCCCCTTCTCAAGTAGGCACATGAACAGCCATGCCAATGAACATCTAAATGATTCAGAGAAGGATTGAGAGAAAGTTCTGTGGTCAGATGAGACCAGACCAGTTCTTTGACATTAACTCGACTCGTGGGGTTTTGAAGGAATTTTTTTTTTTTACTATGACCCTAACAACACCATCCCTACAGTCAAGCACTGTAAGTGGAAACATGATGCTTGGGGGCTGTTTCTCTGCTAAAGATACAAGCCAACTTTGTCGCATTGAGGGGCCAATGGATGGGGCCATGTATTGTAAAGTCTTGGATGAGAACCTTCTTCCCTCTGCCAGAACACTGAAGATGGGTTGTGGATGGGTCTTCCAGCCAGACAATGACTTAAAACATACCGCCAAGGAATGGCTCAAGAAGAAGCACATTAAAGTGGATGTAAACCCTCCATACACCATCCTCTCTTTAACTTCAGCTTTTTCACAGATGGCATCAAGTTACCATCCAAAATTTGCTGAAATTTTATTGAATCAATTTTTCCTTCTACTCGTGAAGTGTTCCCTGTGCCACTGGCTGCAATACAACCCCAAAGCATGATTGATTCACCCCCATGCTTAACAGTTGGACAGAGGTTCTTTTCTTAAAATTCTGTGCCCTTTCTTCTCCAAGAAGTGAACAGCCTCAGATGATACACAGGGATGAACCAAATCTCCCTACATAGGTTTTACGTGTATATCTGCTGTCTTCACATTTATATACTGTTTAGAAAGTTCAGATCGTGTTAGGAGATTTGAGAGAGTGTGATGTCTGGGCATACAGCCAAGATAGCTAAAATTGCTGATTGGAGAAAAGGCACACACCTCCTCTCCGCATAGGCAGAGACTCTCAGAGGTGCTTTGTAACAGGGTCAGCTCCCTGCTAACCTATTTTAGCAACCTCCCGTGACATCAATTTCAGGCTGTTTTTATCTGATTTTTTCGAGAATTTGTCAGGAGTTATCAGGCTGATAACAGAGGAACGGTTCAGGAGAGAGCTATGGGACATACAGTGGGGATCGAAAGTGTGCATAACGAAGCCAAGGAAAGATGGAAAAATCTCCAAAAGGCATTAAATTACAGATTAGACATTCTTATAATATTTAAAAAAAGTTAGATTTTATTTCCATCATTTACACTTTCAAAATTACAGAAAATGGCGTATGCAAAAGTTTGGGCACCCTGCAGAGTTAATATCTTGTACTGCCCCCTTTGACAAGTATCACAGCTTGTAAACGCTTTTTGTAGCCAGCTAAGAGTCTTTCAATTCTTGTTTGAGGTATCTTTGCCCATTCTTCCTTACAAAAGTCTTCCAGTTCTTTGAGATGTCTGAGCTGTCTGTCACGCACTGCTCTTTTAAGGTCTATCCATAGATTTTCAATTATGTTGAGGTCAGGAGATTGTGAAAGCAATGGCAAAACCTTCAGTTTATGCCTCTTGATGTAATCCCCCGTGGATTTTGAGGTGTGTTTAGGATCATTATCCATTTGTAGAAGCCATCCTCTCTTTAACTTCAGCTTTTTCACAGATGGCATCAAGTTACCATCCAAAATTTGCTGAAATTTTATTGAATCCATTTTTCCTTCTACTCGTGAAGTGTTCCCTGTGGCACTGGCTGCAATACAACCCCAAAGCATGATTGATTCACCCCCATGCTTAACAGTTGGACAGAGGTTCTTTTCTTAAAATTCTGTGCCCTTTCTTCTCCAAACGTACCTATGCTCATTCCGGCCAAAAGGTTCTATTTTAATCTCATCGGTCCACAGAACTTGTTTCCAAAATGCATCAGGCTTGTCTATATGTTCATTTGCAAAGTTCAAACGCTGATTTTTGTGGTGAGGACGTAGAAGAGGTTTTCTTCTGATGACTCTTCCATGAAGACCATATTTGTACAAGTATCTCTTTATAGTGGAATAGTGTACCACAACTCCAGTGTCTGCCAGATCTTTCTGGAGGGATCGTGCAATGAAACGTGGGTTTTGAATTGCCTTTCTCACAATCCTGCGAGCTGTCCTGTCTGATATTTTTCTTGGTCTTCCAGATCTTGCTTTAACTTCCACTGTTCCTGATGACTGCCATTTCTTAATTACATTCCGAACAGAGGATATTGACATCTGAAAACATTTTGCTATCTTCTTATAGCCTTCTCCAGCTTTGTGAGCGTCAACTATGTTCAGTTTCAGTTTTCTAGACAACTGCTTAGAAGAACCCATGGTGCTGATTGTTGGGGCAAGGTCAGATGAGTCTGGGCATTTAAAACCTTTGAGATTGACATCACCTGGTCTTCCCAGACGATGATTGAGAACAATCCATGTCACCGGCAGGTCTAAGCTTTGCAAAGGGGGCAGTGCATGCTATAAATTCTGCAGGGTGCCCAAACTTTTGCAGACGCCATTTTTTTGTTTTATGTAATTTTGAAAGTGTAAATGATGGAAATAAAATCTAACTTTTTTTGAGATATTATAAGAATGTCTAATCTGTAATTTGATGCCTTTTGGAGATTTTTCCATCTTTCCTTGGCTTCTTTATGCACATTAATACAAATTTTCACTTGGGGTGCCCAAACTTTCGATCCCCACTGTAGCTCTTTGAAGAAAGTTAACAAAACACTGCAGATATTGTAGATATGTGCCCAGCTCAAATTTCATGAATCGGGTTTACATACACTTTAAGGTGATGGAGTGTTTGCTTGGGGATCAAATACTAATTTTACTCATTGAACTGCAACCTAATTTATAGCATTTGTATTATATGTTTTTTCTGGATCTTGGTTAATATTCTGTTTCTAAAATTTAAAATATGCCTATGATAAAAATTATAGACCCTTAATTTCTTTGTAAGTGGGCAAACTAACACAATCTGCAGGGGATCAAACAATTATTTACCCCCTGTATAACCCAGAGGGGAGGTGTTTTGTAGATAAAATAGAGGAACTGAGCAGGGCTGAAAACACTGCTTGAGATAACACTGCAAAGTGCACAGGACAGCACTAGATTTTTGTCAGGATCAACTGGTATTTTTGCACTTAACAAATAGATATGTAGCGGTATCCATGTAAGAGCTTCTAAGTATTGTGGTTCGTCCGTCACCTGGCATAGCCAGGCACACAGTTCTCATTCACCCTCAGGCCGAAAACCAGTCCTTGAACTTTGTTTTTGTATTTTTTATTGAGGGAATTTAACTTGAATAGGGATGGGATATTCATGAGATGCCCAACCAGTTGCAAATAAGGTATACGGGACCAACTATATACAACTATATACACCTCCAGTATATACAACCTCTTTACATCCAGTTTCGGCACAGCTCTTGAACTCATTTAGATGCCCTTTTCAGGCAGGGACCGCAGACCCCTACGGTGTAGCAAAAAGTAGATAGTCCCAGTACCACATCTTCAGGCCCTGCCAGCCTCTCTCTCCACTGCCCATGCCATCACAGTCCACTCCACTGGCTCTGCACCATCCCAGACTGCAAGCTCCCAGTCCTCTCAGATCTCCTGACTGTGTGACCCTCACCAACCCTCCTGGCTGCGACTTGTAGTTCCTCCTGGAGACTTGCCTGGCAGTGCTCTCCTGCTGTCCTCTCCTTGCTCCCATGCCTCCACGTGTTCTCAGAGATTCCTGTCCACACCCGAACCCAGGCCCAAGGTCACCCCCCCTAGTCTGGGGAGCTCCCTCAAAGATCACGACAGCCTAGCAATCCTTCTTTAGCTTCCACCTTGAACAACTCCTCCCCAGCTGGGCAGACCCTGGGTATTTAAGGAGGCTTGCCCCCTGCCTCTCCAAGTTGGAGATTGGTCAGGGCTCCCCAGAATACCCCAGCAGCTCTACCTCTCCTCTCCTCCTTCCTTTCCAGAAGAAACTGAAACTTGAGGAATACTGAAAGGTAAAATCTGGCCCTGTCATCAGGCTAGTAATAGATAGAAATGAAGCCTACAGGGAAGAACTAGTCAAAGAAAGTTACATATTATAAGTGTGCATCTTGTACATGGAGCACCCTATGCAAAGGAGCAGACAATGCTATATAGCAAAACAATCCCTACGTTATGAAATAAAATTTTATAGACAAAACAGACACCCTGACAAATTACCTTGTATGCAAAATAACAGAGTGTGAAAGGGTTATGCACTAAAGTATGTAAAAGCATTCCTCTAAGCAAAACTGTTCCTTATGCAAAACAAACTAAATAATAGACAAAAAGCATATAGTTTTCTTTGTGAGTTGGCTTCCTATTTTGGAAATCAATGGTAAGAAAAGCACATTTTAGTGTGACAGATCTTTTTATGGGCTTCATAACAAAGGGGATGAATACATACGCACATGCCAATTATCATTTTTTTATAAAAATTGTTTTATGTATATATTTTCTAATTTTACTTCACCAACTTAGACTATTGCATTCTGATCCATCACATATAATTCAGAGTAAAAAAACATTGAACTAAAGGCTGTAGTGTAACAAAATAGGTAAAAAGTCAAAGGGGGTGAATACTTTTGCAAGGCACAATATTTATGCTCTGTCTCCCATAAACCCTGCTAGTCTGGTGGGACATCTGCGCTTCATGCCCTCTAACTCTACATGTAGTGATTTCTTGCCATCAGTTTCCCAACTGATGTAAGCTACTATAGCCTGGTGATTGTTTTACCTTCTACAGTCATTATCTGTTGGAACATATATACTGTACCTTTTTTTGCTCAGCTATAACTCTATGTTCTTTCCGTTAGCTGATGAAAGCCTCCAAATATACTCTTTTCTAATATCCAGTAAGTCCTTTCCCTTGTGCCAGAGATATATATTTCTATTACACAACTTATAGTCATAAAATATTAAACTACTTACCCGCATATAGATATTCACTATGTATTTATACATTAGTTATTGTCTATGGGGGTCATTCTTACCTATATACACATTATTTTATGAATGTTAGTTATATGTAAATAAGTATGTAAATAAGTATTCACAGCCTTCGCCATGACACTCAAAATTTGAGCTCAGGTGCATCCTTTTTCCACTGATCATCCTTGAGATGTTTCTACAACCTGATTGGAGTCCACCTGTGGTAAATTCAGTTGATTGGAAATTATTTGAAAAGGCAAACACATGTCTATATAAGGTCCCACAGTTAACAGTGCATGTCAGAGCACAAACCAAACCTTGAAGTCCAAGAAATTGTCTGTAAACCTCTGAGACAGGATTGTGTCGAGGCACAGATCTGAGGAAGGGTATAGAATTTTTTTTTTGCAGCATTGAAGGTTCCGATGAGCACAGTGGCCCCCATCATCTGTAAATGGAAGAAGTTTGGAACCACCAGGACTCTTCTTAGAGGGGGCTGCCTGGCAAAGCGATTGGGGGAGAAGGTCCATAGTCAGGGAGCTGACCAAGGACCCAGTGGTCACTCTGACAGAGCTCCTGTATTTCTCTGCCGAGAGAGGAGAACCTTTCAGAACAACCATCTCTGCAGAGCTCCACCAATCAGTCCTGTATGGTAGAGTGGCCAGATGGAAGCCACTCCTTAGTAAAAGACACATGACAGCCCACATGGAGTTTTCCAAAAGGCACCTGAAATACTTTTAGACCATGGGAATAAAATTCTCTGGTCTGATGAAACAAAGATTGAACCCTCTGGCCAGAATGGCATGCCTGGACGGAACCAGGCACCACTCATCACCTGGCCAATACCATCCCTACAGTGAAGGATGGTGGTTGCAGCATCATGCTGTGGGGATGTTTTTCAGCAGCAGGAACTGGTAGACTAGTTGGGATTGAGGGAAAGATAAATGCAGCAATGTACAGAGACATCCTTGATGAAAACCTGCTCCAGAGCACTCTGGATCTCAGACTGGGGCGAAGGTTTATCTTCCAACAGGACAACGACCCTAAGAACACAGACAAGACAACAAAGGAGTGGCTATGGGACAACTCTGTAAATGTCTTTGAGTGGCCCAGCCAGAGGTGCTTGAGAGGTCCTGCAAAGAAGAATGGGAGAAACTGCCCAAAAATAGGTGTGCCAAGCTTGTAGCATCATACTCAAAAAGACTAGAGGCTGTAATTGGTGCCAAAGGAGCTTCAACAAAGTGTTGAGAAAAGGCTGTGAATACTTATGTACATGTGATTTTTTTATTTTTAATACATTTGCAAAGATTTCAAACACAACTTCTTTCACGTTGTCATTATTGGGTATTGTTTGTGGAATTTTGAAAAAAATAATGAATTTAATCCATTTTGTAAAAAGGCTGTAACATAACAAAATGTGGAAAATGTGAAGCGATGTGAATACTTTCCGGATGCACTGTATGTGAATACATGTTTTTAACTGAAATTCTGCTTTTTGTCTATAAAAATTCCTTTATATTTTCTATGTATAAACAAAATATAGACTTTTTATATAAACAATGTGGTCCAGTTTACCTTAAAGTCTGACCCAATAGCTCCTTCTGTATTCAAATTAAAATTTACGGATGTGACAGGGGAGTGATTTTATTATCTATATTTAAACAAGCTGAAGTTAGATGCTGATTTTCTACCAAGCACAGCTGCACCAGATTTTGCATTCCCCAGTTTTAGTAACCAACCCCATTATGTCTCTGGGACAGTAAGTGAAGATGAAAACATACAGTACAAAAAGAAAGTGACTCTTACGGGGCCTAACCATTGTTTTCCACATAACTAGAAAAAACTTTGGCTTCACATACATTGTAGTCTTCCCTTTAGTTACTAGATATATGACTCTCCTGGCTTGTGAATAATCGTTCACACCTCCATTTCTGCTTTGTTCAATCTTTCATACAATCGCTTCACAAAAGAAAAAAAATATTCTTCTCTACTGAATAGTATGAAATTTGAAAAAAATACTTCCACGTTGCAAGGATACCTTCAGAAATAGGCAATGCAGAAGGTTATTGTGTAGAATCAGTCTTTTATTATAAATCAAAACAGAAATAAGCAATGTTCATCTTTTTGAAAAGCAATTGAAAAGTACCAGCTGATCGGATACAACAGATTTTTTATACAACATTCTATAGCCTAGTACACATGGGCTGAATATTGGGCGGCATCAGCCAGTTTAATAGAAACCAGCTGACTTTCAACCCGTGTGTATGGCAGCCAGGCTGGTTTCTGTTGAAGCCGAAAAAAGACAAAAAAGGTCTGCCTATTGGCATCCGATCGGCCCTCTCAGCCAATGGTTGAGAATGCTGGCATGGCTTTTCTGGTGAGAGGCGTCCCCTGTCAGAACATAGTAGCTCAGCATGGGAGATCACTGTACTAACATTGCTTAGTAAGTATCCTGGTGGCTCCTCCTGATTTCTTCAGTTTTTTTTTTCATTCAGGCTGCTGGGTTGAACAAAAAACTCATAGGCCCGGATTTACAAAGCACTTACGCCAACGTATCTCGAGATACCCCGCGTAAGTCTATCTATGCGCTGTTGTATCTATGCGCCGTGCCCACAATCTTAGATACGCCTGAAAATAGGCTGCATACGACCGGCATAACTTTCCTACGCCGGCGTATCGTGGGCGCATATTTACGATGGCCGCAAGGGGCGCTCCCATTGATTTTCTATGCACATATGCAAATGAGGGAGATACGCCGATTCACAAACTTACTTGCGGATTGCGTAAGGCGTACGTCCGGTGTAAAATTTTCCACATATAGGAGGCGCAACTCATGTAAAGGTATGGACCAGGGAACAGAGCCGTCGTATTTTACGTTGTTTACGTAGTACGTGAATAGGGCTGGGCGTAGGTTAAGTTCATGTCGTAGGCAGTGATTCGGCGTATCTTAGGGAGTAGTTCCGACGTGATTCTGCGCATGGGTTGCGTCCACGGGACGGCGCATGCGCCATACGTTATTCATATCTTTATGACGCTCAGTCCATCATTTACATGGGGTCACGCCTCATTAGCATGGCTCACGCCCACTTCCACCTACGCTGGCTTACGCCAAGGAAACCCAGCGTAGATTTAGGGGCGAGTGCTTTGTGAATCCAGTGCTTGCATCTGTGCGCTGCGTCGGCGTAGTGTATATTAGATACGCTACGCTCGCATAAATATGCGCCGATGTATGTGAATCCGGGCCATAGTGTGTACCAGGCTCTAAATCACCTGTTCCTTCACATAGATATCTTATGTCTTGGGGTAGCCTGAAGCTACATCATCAAGATCACTCCGCTGATGTACTATTCCTCCAAAGACAAATAGGCCCAGATTCACAAAGCACTTACGCCGACGTATAACACGGTACGCCGACGTAAGTGCCAATATGCACTGGCGTATGTGTGCGGCAGACCCACGAACCAACATGCGCCTAAAAAAAGGCTACACCCCGCCGACGTAGCTTGCACACGCCGGCGTAGGTTGGGCACACATATGGGCTGGGCGCATGGTGCTGCTCCCATTGATTAGCCATTCAAACATGCAAATGAGGGAAATAAGCCGATTCATGAACGTGCGTGTGCCTGGCGCATGCTACGCGAGATGTACGTAAGTTGTACGTCCGGCGTAAAGTTATTCCCCATAAATGAGGTGCAACCTGGCAACAGACATGCACAGGTCTGCACCTGGGAACACAAGCCGGCGTATTGTGCGTTGGACGTGTGTCTGGCTGGGCGTACGTTATGTTCACGTCGTACGCGGTGATCCGACGTAGCTTAGGCAGTTGTGCCGGCGTGGTTGTGAGCAGGCGCAGGGGGGTGCTGTGTATGCGTCCACGTCACGGCACATGCGCAGTTCGTTATACGTACCTGTCTGGCGCTCGCCCCATCATTTGCATAGGGTCACGCTCACTTCCACCTACGCCGGCGTGCACTTTCGAAACCTACGCCACGCTGGCACAGCGTTGTGAGCACTGGCTTGCTGAATGCAATGCTTGCCTCTCCGCGCTACGTTGGCATGGCGTACAGTATTTGCTCTACGGTGGCGTAATGTGCGCCTTGCTCTCTGTGAATCTGGGCCATACTGTTTAGTTTTGTCTAAAAGGAATTCAAACTGATTTGTTTCTTCACTTCTTTTTTTTAACATTTTCTAAATATCTGCTCATAATTTACACATTCCTTACCTTCAGTTTTACCTTGACTCAAGCAAGTTTGAACTAGGTGCATTCACACAGTCAACAATAAACTATAAACTGGGGGAGGCGGAATAGAGGAATATTTTTTTATATATTTTTTTTTCTCTGTTTTTGTTTTGTTTTTTTTTGTTCTGTTTTTGTTTTTTGTTGTGCCGGCTTGAAAAATAGGAAGGACAATGAAGATTATCTATACGGTCAGGAAAAATTTTGGAACTGAAATGCTCTGTAAATTCCTTTTATTGCAGAATCGATTTCTGATATGTTATATATGTGATACGTATGCAATTGAAGTATGTTTGTTTGTATAAAATTGATTAAAAAACAATAAAATATAGAATAAAAAAAAAACATAAACTATTGATTATTAACATTACTCAAGCACATCAGAACTGTGTATAAAACATTTTTTTTTTTTTTTTTCAAAATTCTTTATTTATACACAACAAAGAGCGTTTCCACACGGATCACAGTAACATTGTAAAACACAGTGATATCCATAGGTATACAAACGAACAAAACTCAGTCATATATACACTGTTATCAAATTCAAACAAGTTATCTGATAGGTTATCATATAGCGTCAGGCCACCAGCCTTCACGGGCAATACGCAGCCGACTCTGTACTGGTGCCACTCAGCCTACCGTTCCAACCTCCCATCGGAGTCGTCGGTAGAGTAATAATTACCCATGGGATGCGGTGTGCAATCAAGGATCCGCGGACCCGCTCACCTTTTCCTAATATCTAAGAGGTAGCAAGAGCAAAGAAAAGAGAGTTTGTAAACAGTAGCAACTCCCAAGACATAGTCTGGGGAGCCAAGAAGGGTAGCCGCCCCGTGGGGAAGATTCCCGATTGGGGGGTGCAGAGAGAAGGGGGGAAGGGGGTAGGGGGAACACGCGAGCATGGGTCCACGTGTCTATCAGCCCCATCTGCATTTTGCTTGGTCCGGCATATCTGCATCTACACTATCGAGGGTATGAGTCTATCTCCCGGTTCTAGTTCGGGTCTCTAAGACTTTGTCCTTCATCTGAGTAGATGTAGATGTTCCACAGCTGCCATGTTTGTTTGTAAGCTTCCTGTCTGTCTTGGCTTGAAATAATCAGATCTTCCATCCTATTAATGTCGTCCACTTTCCGTAGCCACATTGCTACAGTCGGTGGGTCTGGGGATTTCCAGCAGATGGGGATGCATGCCTTAGCGGCGTCAAAAGGGTGTCGGATGATTGATTTTTTATAAATACGCGTAGGGATGTCATTGGCGTGTAACAGAAGAAAAGCTGGGTCGTCGGGGAGCTGTCGATCTGTAAACTTTTGGGAGATCCTCCTAACCTCTGTCCAGAAGGGCCTCAACCGTGGGCAGGACCAGAAGATATGGAGCAGCGTGCCCGGTTTGTTCTCGCCAGCACGAGTCTGAAGTCGTCCGGAACAGTTTGCTAAGTAGGGCCGGTGTACGATACCAACGTGTCATGATTTTATAATTTGTCTCTTGGACCTTCGTGCAGATGGAGGATATTTGTTGTTTTTTCTTGGCAGAGAATGTGCAGTGTAGATCTTGTTCCCATTTAGCAATGCAGGGGATTTGATATCCCTCCGCCGGTGTGGCCAGTGTATTATATAGAATGGACAAGGCGTGTGGTAGGGCTTCCATGCCTGAGCATAGCTCTTCTAAAGATGTGAGAGTGTGGGTCCCGGCAGGGGGGGGTGTCATGGTATGTAGGAAATGATTGAGTTGGTTGGCCCCCAAGAAGTCCAAGCAATAACTTCCTCCTGAGTCCATCAGTTCTGCAAGCATTTTCCAGTGACCCGCAACGCTAAAGTGGGAGGCCTGAAATGTGCCCGAGTCTCTCAGAGCACGAAACCGCACGTCCCGTATCCCTGGTTCAAATTGCGGGTTGCCCAGCACTGGGTGTAAAGGTGAGATTCCCACTGTCAGCCTTGCCCGAGGTAGTAGCCTAGCGCATACCTTAATCGTGGTTCCTATCAGTGGGTGAGTTCGTACCGACCTGTGTAGTACCGTAGGGCACCACGGCGCTCTCTGCAACGGGATCTCGCTCTGGGCTTGTTTCAGATGAGGCCACAGTTTAGTGTCTTTATGTCGGCACCAGTCAACAAGGCGGTTCAAGTGAGCAGCGTGATAGTATGCACGGACGTCGGGCATAGCCATTCCACCATGTATTTGGGGCAGTGACAGTACCGATCTGTGTATCCGAGGGTGCTTCCCAGCCCACAGAAAGGTCTTAAACATGGTCTGAACCTGTTCGAAGAAATCTGCTGGTATATGTATGGGGAGGGCTTGAAGGAGGTATGTACATTTTGGCAATATGGAAATCTTTAATATGTTGCACCTACCGAACCAAGAGTGAAGACCGGTGGTCCACTCTTGGTTCTTGCAGCTTTGATCTGGAGACCTGGCATAAAGTCTGCTTAAAATCTTTCAGGGGAATTCCCTGATGGATGTTTCCCTGATGGAAGCTAATATTAAGGTTCTAACCAGGTGGTATTTGACCCCCACTAAACTTGCAGCCATATATCCAACTGCAGATCCAACTTGCTTCAGAGGTTGTCAACTATTATGCCGCCTACACACGGTCGTTTTTCGGCATGAAAAAAAATGACATTTTTAAAAACGTCATTTAAAATCATCGTGTGTGGGCTTCACATCGTTTTTCGGCTTCTGAAAAACGACAAAAAAAAAATTTGAACATGCTGCATTTTTTTATTTCGTTTTTTTAAAATGTCGTTTTTCGGGTTGTAAAAAATGATTGTGTGTTTGGGCTAAAACAACGTTTTAAACCCGCGCATGCCCAGAGCGAGTTATGAGACGGGAGCGCTCGTTCTGGTAAAACTACCATTCATAATGGAGTAAGCACATCATCACGCTGTAACAGACAAAAAAGCGCGAATCGTCTTTTACTAACACGGAATCAGCTAAAAGCAGCCCAAAGGCAAATAGAACTTCCCCTTCACAGTGCCGTCATACGTGTTGTACGTTACCGCGCTTTGTTCATCATTTTTCAAAAACCATGGTGTGTGGGCAACATCGTTTTTAATGATGAAGTTGGAAAAACTTTGTTTTTTGGACATGCTGAAAAATGTTTTTTTTTTTTCATGCCGAAAAACGACCGTGTGTACGCGGCATTAGGGTCGGTGGCCCTTCTGGAACAAAGTCTTTAACATGATATTTAAGGTGACTGGTTGTCAGGTTCCCAGGTTCATTTCTGTTGCTATTCTTAATGCCCATATACCTCTTACTTCTAAATACACATAAAAATTGATCCACTTCATACTCAGGTGTTCGTTTATGAAGCAGTGAACAGCGGTGATCCCAAGGATCACAGTCCATAAACAGTTTATGAAACAGAGATAATCGGGGGGGGGGGGAGTGTTTGAACTTGTTCTCCCGCCAATTATCTCCACACACAGAGAATCCTCATAGACTGACACAGTAATGGCCAGTTTATGAAGCTGCGATCTGAGCGCTTCACTGGTGATCTGTGTCAGAATTCACACTCCCCGATTCACCACCTCAGGCCCCGTACACACGTCCGAGGAACATCGAGTTCCTCGTCGAGTTCTGTGTTGAAGCCGCCGAGGATCTCGGCGAGCCAACTTTCCTCATTGAACAATGAGGAAATAGAGAACATGTTCTCTATTTGGCCCGACGAGTTCCTCGTCGGCTTCCTCGGTGAAAAGTGTACACACGACCGAGTTTCTCGGCAGAATCCAGCTCCGATCAAGTTTCTGGCTGAATTCTGCCGAGAAACGCGGTCGTGTGTACGGGGCCTTAGAGGTGATAAATCTGGGAGTGAAGAGGGAATCCCGGGGGATCTGAGGAGGAAGGAGGAAGATTTTTAACTTCTTTCTACCTCGTTCAGACCCCCCAACACTGTAACCATCTCCCCCTGTTATATTTATGTGTATACATATATATGTGTATATATATATATATATATATATATAATGTGTACATGTATATATATATATATATATATAATGTGTGTTTATATACATGTAGATACAATGTGTGTGTGTGTGTATACATATTAATATATATATAAGAAAAATTAGTCAGCATTCTAAATGACACCCTACAGTTTAAAAGAACCTGGGATCCATGGGCTGAATATATAGGGATCTCTATCTCTAAGGCTGCATTCACACCTGAGCGTCGGTCGTTCGGTCGTTTTTTCCGGCGTTTTTTTCCGGCGTTTTGTCGCACGTATTCATGCTTATTTGCGCGTTTGCATACAGCGTCGTCCGACGTTTTTGTACTTCGACGTTTTTTTATTTTAGCCAATAGGAAAAATTATCATCTTTTCATCACTTGTTGCTATGTTGGTAGATTTTTTTAATCTTCTGCCTGGGTGAAATGTTCTATTGATTAAAGCGACGAAACGCCTGTAGCAAACGTTCGTTGTCGCGCAAGTCGCTTGAATCAAGCGTTTCCATTACTTTCTATGGGAAATGGGAACGCTCAAAACGACCAAACCGCCCCACACGCGCGACAAAAAAGGGTCTGGAACTTGATTGAGCTTCAGTCGTTCGGCGTCAGGCGTATTGGCATGCAGATGTGAACCATCTCCATAGGGAATAATGTATTTTTTCCCCTCTAGCGTATTTGAGCGTCGCGCTTCAGGTGACAAAACGCTCAGGTGTGAATGCAGCCTAAAGGTGTCTCACTGGATCTCTCCATCTCTAAGCATTAAACGGTTCCCGACCGGCGCATGACGATGTACGTCGACAAAATGGCACGGCTGCGCAAATGGGCGTACAGGTACGTCCCCTTTAATTTGTGAGGTGTGTGGTCGCGACCCTGCCATGAGCTCCATGACCGCGGGACACGATCGCTGCCGGTGTCCCGCGATCGGGTCACAGAGCTAAAGAATGGGGAGATGTTAGTGTAAACACAACATCTCCCCGTTCTGCCTAGGTGACACTGTCACTGATTGTGTTCCCTGTCATGGGAACAACGATCGGTGACGTGTCATGGCAAACCACGCCCCCTAACAGTTAAAAGCACTCCCTAGGACACCCTTAACCCCTTCAGCACCCCTACAGGTTAACCCCTTCACTGCCAGTGTAATTTTTACAGTGCATTTTTATAGCACTGATCGCTATAAAAATGACACTGGTCCCAAAATGGTGTCAAAAGTGTCCAATGTGTCCGCCATAATGTCGTAGTCACGATAGAAATCGCTGATCGCCGCCATTACTAGTAAAAAAATATTTTTTTATAAAAATGCCATAAAACTATCCCCTATTTTGTAGACGCTATAACTTTTGCACAAACCAATCAATAAACACTTATTGCGTTTTTTTTTTTTTACCAGAAATATGTAGAAGAATATGAATCGGCCTAAACTGAGGAAAAAAATAATTATTTTTTTATATTTTTTGGGGATATTTATTATAGCAAAAAGTAAAAAATATTGAATTTTTTTCAAAATTGTCGCTTTATTTTTGTTTATAGCACAAAAAATAGAAACCGCAGAGGTGATCAAATACCACCAAAAGAAAGCTCTTTTTCTGGGGAAAAAAAAGGACATAAATTTTGTTTTGGAGCCATGTCGCACGAGTGCGCAATTGTCAGTTAAAGCGACGCAGTGCCGAATCGCAATAAGTGGCCCGGTCTTTAACCAGCCAAATGGTCTGGGGCTTAAGTGGTTAAGATAGACACGTACCCCCCCATGTTTTTTTTTTGTACCTCTCCTTTACTATCCTGGGTTCTAAGGATACCTGGAAATGTCATGAGAGGAACATATCTCCAATGTTTTTTTATTATTATTATCATACAAGTTATAGATAAACTCATCTTATGTTTTTACCTATTGGGTTTGATTTTTATAACAAAATTACCTCTTTGACCGTGAATTTGGGTCATTAGGGGGGTGGAGGGTTCTCTCCGCCGGCACAGAGTGATCCCTTTAGGGGTGCTGGGGGATAGGGAATTATATTCTTAGGCCCCATACACACGGGAGAATTTATCCGCGAATACGGTCCAGCGGACCGTTTCCGCGGATAAATCCTCTCGAGGATTTCAGCAGATTTCTATGCGATGGCGTGTACACACCATCGCATTGAAATCCGCGCCGAAATCCTCTGGCGATGACGTGTCGCGCCGTCGCCGCGATTATGAAGCGGCGACGTGCGCGACGCTGTCATATAAGGAATTCCACGCATGCGTCAAATCATTACGACGCATGCGGGGGATCCCTTAGGACGGATGGATCCGGTGAGTCTGTACAGACCAGCGGATCCATCCGTTGGGATGGATTCCAGCAGATGGATTTGTTCTGCATGTCAGCGAATATCCGATCTGCTGGAATCCATCCCAGGGGATAAATATCCGCGGATAAAGATCCGCTGGCGTGTACACACCATAGGATCTATCCGCTGAAACCCATTTGCTGGGATTTATCTGCGGATAGATTCTATGGTGTGTATGGGGCCTTTGGGTGTCCCTCCCAAGGCCGGTTGCTTTCTTAGTTGGGCCCAATAGGGTTTTATTATCTCTCTAATTCTTTTTTGTATTTATTTAGCTATTTAGTACTTATTTGTTTCATCTTGTCATTATCCAGGATTTATTGTTTATAAAACTTTAAAACAATAATTAATTGTTTTAAATTGTTTTAAATTGTATCCAATATACTATGAAAATAAAATATTTTGAAAGTAAAGTAAGGAAAACTTGAGGACAAAGACACTAATGTGAGAAAGAAGGGTAAAGCCGCCTGTACACACGATCAGTTTGTCTGATGAAAATGGACCGATGGACCATTTTCATCGAACGAACCGATTGTGTGTGGGCCCCATCGTTTTTTTTTCTTCAATGAAAAAAAATAGAACCTGTTTTTCCTATGGATAAAAAACCGATAGAAAAAAAACGATTGTCTGTGTGGAAGTCCATCGGTTAAAAATCCATGCATGCTCAGAACCAAGTCGACGCATGCTCGGAAGCATTGAACTTCATTTTTCTCAGCACGTCGTAGTGTTGTACGTCACCGCGTTTGGACACGACCAGATTTTTAACCGATGGTGTGTAGGCAAGACTGATGAAAGTCAGCTTCATCGGATATCCGATGAAAAAATCCATCGGATTAGATTTCATCAGATATCCGATCGTGTGTACAGGGCTTTAGACTTAGAAGGAGCATATTAAAGGAAAATAGAGGTTCAGGGGTGTTTTCAGTGAAGCAGTATATAAAACAGATTCACCCTGTATGCATTCTGACGTTATGCCGAGAAGCCCACAACCAGCTTATCTGCCCCAGTCATCGGGGAACGCTTGGCAAGTGTCAGGGATATGGGTTAATCCCTCTTTTTGATGTCTATGTGTTCAGGAACATTGGTTGATCCTCCCATTAATTAGTCTTTTAGAATTGTATTTTTTTAACATTTCAGTTTTCAGTCATCACATAACTAGCTGCTCTTTTCCTTTTAATTTCCTCTCTCTTTTTCTCTTTATTCACATAGTTGTACCAGCTGCCACAAACTGTTAATATGTCCTTGATCCACGGATGAAGCCATATAGAAAAGACAAGGCAACGGCAAAGAAATGAAAATTTATAGAAAAAGGAAGGCATTATAAAGTGATTCTTCCATGGGCTTTGTCTTTGGCTTTTCAAGGTGAGGCAAGTTTAAGGTTTCTTATCATTGAATTCTTAAGTGAGAGTAAGGACAGACAAATATTTCAAGTATTTTTTATTTGATGCCACATGTAATTATAAGAATAAAAATGAAAGATTCACTTCTACTTATATAAGGTACATATGCACAATAAAGATTCATAAAAGATATTCCATGACTACAAGAAATAAGACTTATTTCAGTAATGTTTTCATTAAATATTTTAACAGTCAGGGCTGATTTTATTGCTTGGACTATAAAGCTGCGTACACACGATCGGAATTTCCGATCGGAATTACAATGATGCTGACTTCCATCAGTCTTGCATACACACTGTCAGACTAAATTCCAACCGTCCAAAACGCGGTGACGTAAAACGACGAGAAAAATGAATGAGAAAAATTAGAAAAATGAATTTCAATGCTTCCGAGCATGCGTCAACTTGATTCTGAGCATGCGTCGGTCTGTTGCACACAGACGATAGGAATTTCCTATTGTTTTTTTTTTTCCATCGGAAACATCATCAATTTCTTTTTTTTATTTTAAACCACTTCAGACTCCACCAAAAAACACGAGACTTGCTCACATTTTACTTGCTTATATCGTCGCTGCTACAGTTTTGCATCATTTGTTGTTTTCCTTTTTTCCCCTTTTGATTTTTTTCCTTTTCATTTCTTCCCTTTTCATTGATTTATTTTATTTTTTTTCTTTCCTTTTTTTTCCTTTTTTTTTTTTTCTTCTCCTGCTAGTCATAGATATTCCAATACAATTCCAAAGTATAAAAATATCAAATATGTGACCATATACAAACATTTAGGAAAGAAAATAAACTGCTCCCTGTTTTATCCCGCGTCCCTGCCACTGCTACCTCTCCATTACTACACTTACGACCATACATTATTATTCCTTCCTACGTTGGCCCCTATTCAGGTCTTAACACTTAGGTTTTCCGCATAGCTCCAGGATTTCTTAAAATCCTTCCAAAGTTCCCATTTCTCTTTATTTCCTGTTTTTCCCTCCTCTATGCTATTCTTTAAGCCTTCCATGTTATACGTCTCTTCTATCGAATCTATCCACTCCCAAATAGATGGACACTCCACCTCCTGGCATATTTTTGGAATCAGCCTTTTGCCCACGTTTAGAAGATGCGGTATCAGGGATTCTTTGTAGGATTTTGCCGCTTCCTCGCCTCCATGGAAAAGTACAATCCATGGATAGTTTTTTATCTCCTTCCTGGTGATATCTTTTATCAAACCTAAAATTTTCTCCTAGAATTTTTTTACTTTTGGGCAGTTCCACCATAGGTGGGCCATTGTGCCTGGGGACTTACAGCCCCACCAACAATCAGCTGACTGACCCTCTTTAAATTTACTAAATTTGTCTGGTGTTACATACTAGCCTGTAATACACTTATAATTAATTTCTGCGGTTCTATTGTCCACGGTCGAGGAGTGGGTCAGTTTAAAAATGTTCCTACTGTGATATTATCCTTCTGTGTTCCTATCTCCCGCTCCCTTTTTTTGATGAATGGAGGCATCTCCAGTTCGTCCACTGCTAATAGTATCTTATAGAGCCTTGATATAATGCCTTTAGATTTATCTGTAGTACATAGCTTTTCCAATGATGTAAGCTGTTCCCCTGACCTTAATGGTTGGGGTAACTTTTAGACAAAATGGCTCAACTGTCGGTATCTCCACTGATCAATTACCATTAATTCCTTGTTGTGTTTTAACTCCTGTAGTGTTATTAATTTCCCTTTTTTAGTTATATCCCTTAACTGTGCTTTGTCTTTTTTTATCCAATTCCCGCCTACTTTTTTTTTTCCTGGTGCAAAATATTAATTTTCCTTTAACTCTATAAGAGGTGAATTATATTCCTTGTCTATTTGTTTGTGTAGTATGTCCCATATTTTTAGTGCATTACGTGTTAACTTGTGAGTATTCTCGTCCAGTGCTCTAAATTGAGGGGGGTTACAAATTATGCTTCCTTATTTTACCTTGGACAGTGCATTTTGTATCTTTACCCATCTTTTTTCCTAGTTTGTCTCTGGCCCACTCCACGACCCTAGACAGCACCGCTGCATTATAATATTTTCTAATGTCCGGTACCGCAAGTCCACCGTGTTTTTTTTCCTGTTTAAAAACCAGGAAGGAGATTCTGTTTTTTATTCTTCCAAAAATAATTCATTATCAAAGTTTTAAGTACTCTAAGGTAAGGTTGCGGCAATGAGATTTGTATCATCTGAAATTTATAAAGAATTTTTGGGAGAAGGACCATTTTCAGGATATTAATTTGATTTATCCAGGAAATTGGCCTGTTTATTACCCTTTTTATTTCGTCAAGTAGGGGGATATAATTTATTTCATATACTTTCTTAATTGAGTTAGCGAGTTTAATTCCTAAATATTTACTGTAAGTTCCTTCTGCCAGGGAAACCTGAACTCCACCCTTAGGAACCGTTCTTCTGACTTTCTAATATTTACATTTAGGATCTTGGTCTTAATCATATTAATTTTAAAATTTGAAATATCCCTGTACTGTTTAAATATTTTGAATACATTTGGGATTGACGTTCTAGGGTTGACAATATAGAACAATACATCATCCGCAAAAGCAGATAATTTATGTTCTTTTTCATCCACTTTAATCCCATTCACGTCGGGGCTATTGGGGACACTGGCCAGGAGGGGCTCTAGAGACAACACAAATAAGAGCGGCGAGAGGGGACACCCCTGTCTTGTACCATTTTTCATCTCAAATGCTGGGGATAACCTACCATTTATTCTTATCCTTGCCATTGGGTGGTGGTAAAGAGTTTTAATCCACTGTAACATCCTAGGTCCTAGGCCCATGGATTCCAGGGTCTGAATCATGAGTCCCCAGTCTACCCTGTCGAACGCCTTCTCCGCATCAATCGACAGGAGTAGTCCTGGGGACACATTTTCTTTCATCTTTCTAAGGAGTAACAGTGCTCTCACCCCATTATCCCTCCCCTCTCTTCCAGGGATAAATCCCACCTGATCCAGATGGACCAGTGTGGTCATCAGCCGTTTCATTCGTTCTGCTAGTACCTTTGCATACAATTTGGTGTCAGCATTAAGCAACGAAATCAGCCTGTACCCAGAGCAAAGCCTTTTATCTTTCCCTTCCTTCGGAATTACTATAATTGTGGCTGCAAGGGCTTCCCTACTCATTTCATATTCAGTCCCTAGTTCGTTGTAGTACTGACACTGTCTTGGAATCAAAATCTCCTTACACTTTTTGAAGTAGAGCGTTGTAAACCCGTCTGGGCCAGGGCTTTTCTTCTTCAGTTATTAGATTAACCAGGATTGATATTTCACTCTGTCCGATATTGGGCAATCTTGCACCTTCTAGAAACTTATTTGTTTTGACCCTTTTCTCCCCTTTCCGCCAGCTCTTCTGCTCTACAGAATACAGCCCCTCATAGTAATTTTTGAATGTTTCTGCTATGTCCTTTGTTGAGTATACCACTTCTCCCTTCTTATTTAAAACATTTTCTATGTAATTTCTAGTGGTTTTTTTCTTCACCATTTTTGCTAGATGTTTACTGGATTTATTCCCCCACATATACCTTTCTTTTGCAATAATATTAAATTTCCTTCTAGACTCTTGTTCCATAAGTTCTTTAAGTTTATCTCTTTTTCTAACTCAATTATGATAGAGCTCTTGTTGCTTCCCCTGTTATTTTTTATGTTCTTGTTCGATTTTAAATATTTCGTTCTGACCCGATCAGATTTTGAACTGATGGTGTGTACACACATCAGACCGTCAGGCCACTTCAGCAGTGGACCGATGAAAACGGTCCGTCGGACCATTCTCATCGGATGAACCGGTCGTGTGTACGCGGCCTAACTGCTGCAGTGCTGCCTGGCTGTGGTTTCCAGAGACTAGAGTCCAGTTGTCCATGTCTCCTCTCTGTCAGACTAGACAGACGCGCTCGGGGAGATGATGCTGTGCTGCGCAGAGGAGGGTAGGCTGAGCTTAAGGCAGAGCAAGTCATTCTGCAAGTTAGCAGAATGACGGTCTGGGCGAAACCACTCAAAGAAAAGCATGGGCGGCGTGAGTGTTTTTTTTTGCCGGAAGGAAGGGGCTTGTGCAGCGCCACTGTCTCCTATGGAGAGATCTGATGAAAACGGACAGCATCCATTTTCATGAGATGTCCCCCGATCCGATCCACCATGGACAGATGGGGACGTATCGCCATACGTCTGATTTTGGCGGATCGAATGTCAGCAGACATGTCTCCGCTGACATCTCATGCTCCATAGGATTGCATGGAGCGGCCGTTCAGGTCCACCGACAAAACTGATAGGCGGACCTGAATGGTCCGACCATGTGAAAGGGGCCTTAATTTCTAATGTTATTGATGCTGCAGGGGAGAAGAACACAGGGAAGTTCCAGCAGGCCAATTAGAAATAGGGATGAGCTTCGAGTTCGAGTCAAACTCATGTTCGACTCGAACATTGCCTGCTCGCCTATTCGGCGAACAACGAACAATTAGGGGTGTTCGCGGCAAATTCAAAAAGCCGCAGAACACCCTGTTAAAGTCTATGGGAGAAATCTAAAGTGCTAATATGCAATTTATTGTCCTAAAAAGTATTTGGGGACCTGGGTCCTGTCCCAGGGGACATGTATCAATGCAAAAAAAAGTTTTAAAAACGGACGTTTTTTCGGGAGCAGTGAATTTAATAATGCTAAAAGTGAAACAATAAAAGTGAAATATTACTTTAAATTTCGTACCATGGGGGGGTGTAAAGTTAGCATGTGAAATAGCGCATGTTTCCAGTACATAGAACTGTCTCTGCATAAAGTGTCATTTCTGAAAGGAAAAAAAGTATTTTAAAACCGGACTTGCGGCTATAATGAATTGTCGGCTTTGGCAATTCAGAGCGAATTCATTCATAAAAAAATAAATAAAAAATAGCGTGGGGGTCCCCCCAAATTCCATTACCAGGCCCTTCAGGTCTGGAATGGATATTAAGGGGAACCCCGCCGTCAATTAAAAAAATTACGTGGGGTTCCACCCAAATATCCATTCCAGACCCTTTAGGTCTGGTGTGGATTTTAAGGGGAACTCCACCCCAAATTTAAAAAAAAAATGGCGTGGAGTTCCCCCAAAAATTTACACCAGACCCCTTATGCGAGCATGTTAACCTGGCCGGCCGCAGAAAAGAGGGGGGGACAGAGTGCGGCCCCCCCTCTCCTGAACCGTACCAGGCCACATGCCCTCAACATGGGGAGGATGTCCCCATGTTGATGGGGACAAGGGCCTCATCCCCACAACCCTTGCCCGGTGGTTGTGGGGGTCTGCGGGCGGGGGGCTTATCAGAATCTGGAAGACCCCTTTAACAAAGGGGACCCCCAGATCCTGCCCCCCCATGTGAATTGGTAATGGGGTACATTGTACCCTTACCATTTCACGAAGGAAGTGTAAATAGTTGGAAAAAACACACACACACACCGTAGAAAAAAGTCCTTTATTAATAAAAAAAAAAAGAAAAAAAATCCAGCGATGATAATCAACTCGTTCCCGGCTTGCTGCTCCAGCGTTGTCTGTATCCAGCGATGGGTGCGGGTGATCTCCGGTCCAGCGATGAGAAGATCCATCCAGAGCGCAGCATCCCCGACCTCCTCTCACCGCTGGACACAGCCCAGCGAATTACGTGGCTGAAGCTGTGACATTTCTTATTTAGGGGAGGCGGGGCCACCCGTCACGTGACCCCGCCCCCTCTGATGTCCCCTCTGCTACGTCACTGGGTAAGCCCAGTCTTCCCCCTTCCTGGGCTTCCCCAGGATAAAAAAATAAATAAAAATAACTAACACAAATAACTATAACTAACTATTAAATTATAGGTATTGTAATTTCCTTTCAAATTTGGCTGTTAGTGAATATATAACGAATACGAATTTATCCGAAGTTACACATTATCCAAAATAACGAATGCCGCATCTAAACAAATGGAATGGAACAAATTAAGAATAATAAATAATAATAAAAAAAACTTTTTATTATTATTATTATTATTATTATTTATTATTATTATTAATTTGTTATGTTCCATTCATTTAGATGCGGCATTCGCTATTTCAAGATAATTTGTAACTTCAGATAAATTTGTATTCGTTACGTTCATAAACAGCCAAATTTTAAAGGAAATTCCAATACCTATAATTTAATAGTTAGTTATTATTAGTTAGTTTGTTTTAAATTCGGATTTTCGATTTTCAAATTTATGAATTTTAGAATTTACAAATTTCCAATTTACGAATACCGCATCTAAACAAATGGAACATTTTTTGGCACATGTCTAATACACAGAGATGAAACAAATCTCCCTACATAAGATTTACTTGTTTATCTGCAGCATTTCTTCCCTACACCCCTTCAAAAGTGCAGCATGTGATAAAATCCTTCTGTATTTGTGAGAATCAGAGAGGAGGGGGTAGAGAGCTGCAGTTACAGTGTATAAGAGCTTATTGGAGGAAAGGGACACCCCCCCCTCCACACACGGTACAGGAACGAAGGAAGGATACAGAGCTCAGTGTTCTGAATAGACAAGCTGTGTGCTGAGCTCCCCTCCCGTGGACACAAATGTATCGTCCTATATGTCGGAAAAACCTCTAAGGCCCCGTACACACAGTCGAAGTTCATTTTCATCGGACCAAACCGACCGTGTGTATAGGCTATCGGTCTGGTTTCCTTCGGTCCAAAATTTCTAAACATACTTCAAAACCGAACCGATGGACCGCTGCCCCATCGGACCAAACCGATGGTTAGTACAGAAAAGCATCGGTTCAAACCCAGTGCATGCTCAGAATCAAGTTGACGCATGCTTGGAAGCATTGAACTTCGTTTTATTCAGCACGTCGTGTGTTTGACGTCACCGCGTTCTGACCCGATCTGATTTTGGACTGATGGTGTGTACACATATTAGGCCGTACGGCCACTTCAGAGGTGAACCGATGAAAACGGTCTGACGGGCCAGTCTCATCGGTTTGGTCCGACCGTGTGTACGGGGCCTTAGAAGTGACTCATGCTGATAACAGAGGAAATAAGTACCAGAGAGACATCACACTTAGAGCTTTGGAGATAGACAAGTAAACACTACAGATATACTGTATGGGCTTTGTTTAGGTTTCATGACTAAGATTTAAAATTATTTTTTAAATCCAATAAGTGTAAGTATCTGAAGTTTACTTTTTATTAGCCTCTTGCAGTCTACTGTACAGTCTGTACAACAAAGTTTAGAGAGAGAGGGAGAAAGAAGCAGAACAAGAAGCCAATCAGGTACACTGCAGTGCAAGGAGCATGCTGAAAGAGAACAAGCAAGTTGACAGAGAGGTGAACTTATTAGTGTGCTGTTTCTCCTGTCTAGTCACAGGATGGAGGTGAGGAGGAGACCTGTGAAAGTAAAAAGCAGCAGAAAAAGATTAGGTCCCTTCCCATGCTAACAAGGTTGTGCAGTGGAGCAGAGCTGTGTAAATCTCAGGACTGAATGCACAATAATGCAAATTCTTTTACATGTATTTAATGTGTGTATTTAGCTGTTGGCATGGAGTTCAGACTTAAATTTGCCTCACTCTAACAAAAAATTAAACTCACAGGGCCAGATCCAGAAAGAAATACATTGGCGCAGCGTATCAGAGATACACCACGCCGCCGTACCTTACCTGGCGCATTTTCGAATCCTCAGCGAGTTTGCGCCGTAAGTTGCAGCGGCGTAGTGTATTTCTGGCGGGGGATTTGAAATTGGGCGGGTTGGGGGCGGGTTTCATTTAAATAAAGCGCGTGAATGAACTGCGCATGCGTCGTCCCGAAATTTCCCGTCGTGCATTGCGCTAAATGACGTCGCTAGGGCGTAATTTTTTTAACTTAGATGTGAGTTACGTCCATCCCTATTCACGGACGACTTACGCAAAAAATAAAAAAAATTCAAATTTAGACGCGGGAACGACGGCCATACTTAACATGTCAAGTCTATGTATACGCTGAAAAATACCAGCTTTAACTATACGCCAGAAAAAGCCGACTACAGATGACGTTAGAAAATGCGACGGCCGCGCGTACGTTCAGGAATACCCACAAAGGAACCCCAAAAGGTATGCCACCCTAGACCATTAAGGATATGCCAATCAGTGCCTGGGCAGCTGCCAACCAGTGTCCATTTATAATGCCTGCCAGTGCCAGTGCCATCAGGGATGCCTATCAGTGCAATCTATCAGTGACAGCCATCAGTGCCCATCAGTGCCGCCTATCAGTGCCACCCATAAGTACCCATCAGTGCAGCCTTTCAGTGCCCATCAATGCCCACCAGTGGCACCTATGATTGCCCATCATTGCTGCTTATCAATGCCCAGCAGTGCTGCATATCAGTGCCGCCTATCAGTGCCCATCGTCAGTGCCCATCAGTGCCACCTCATCAGTGCCATCTCATTGGTGTCACCTCATCGGTGCTGCCTCGTCAGTGACCATCAGTGCAGCTTATCAGTGCCCATCAGTGAAGGAGAAAACATACTTTTTTACCAAATTTTAAAACAGAAACAAAGAAAAAAGTTTTTTCCCCAAAATTTACGGTCTTTTTTTATTTGTCGAGCAAAAAATAAAAACCGCAGAGGTGATCAAATGTCACTAAAATAAATCTCTATTTGTGGGAACAAAATTATAAAAATGTTGTTTGGTTACAGTGTTGCATGACCGCGCAATTGTCATTCAGAGTGTGACAGCGCTGAAAGCTGAACATTGGCTTGGGCAGGAAGGAGGGTAAGTGCCTGGTATTGAAGTGGTTAAAGAGCTGGCAAAGTAAAATCAGCACTCAGTGCTATTCCTCTCAAAATGTCTTTGGAGTCAATGCTGGAACAGGTGTCAGTGGCAAGGTAAAGGATGTTATCCTTCTGGAAGTGGGGCCCTAATGAATTAGTTTAGTCTCCAGCCATTAGGTGGCACAAACCCACATGTGAAATACTACAAATCTATCAGCATGCAGTTCCCCAATTCTAACCAGAGCTGCAAGGATGCACAGGTGGCACACGGTGCCATGGGGAAAAACAGGCATATGACACTCTGAAAAGGGTTGAAAGTTGATCATTTCAGCGGCAGGTGTAGCTCTGCAGGAGCGCAAAGATAATACTTTGAAAAATAACATTTGTGTACTTTAGTAGGCTGCCCCTAAAAATAGCAATAGTGTCACTTCATCTGCATTTTCCATAGTAAAATATAGTTTAACCATTTTATCTTTGATAAAATATACATTGTAATAAAATAATAAATCTAAAAAACGAAATAACTGTAAACAGCATAAGACTACTACAGAAGTGTAGCAAAAAAAATTGTTGCTGCTGTCACCAGCATCGTCAAAGGAGTCACAGTGGCTGGTACCGGCAGATTAAAGATGATATTAAATAGCAGAGGCATTATGCAGTCTAAAGGGCCTAGAAGATAGGACATGATAATTTACACTTATTAGCAGGAGAATGGACGAGATTAAAGGTAGCATGCTAAAATGGATTGTCATTTTCCTTTTTTGTGTGTTCATGGAAAACTTGCAGAACCTTTTATTCACCTATTAAATTCATTATTCTGTTCTCAAACTTAGATACCCACAACAGACAGAAAGCCATCTAGGTGACGTCTTTATAGCGAAAAGGGCATATCACAGATTAAAGGTGTGAGCAGCAGCTGAAAAGGGAACCTCATTTATGTCAATTCATCTCACTCCAAAGAGGGATCTAGAAATTAATTAGGCAGCAAATTAAAATGATGGGACCAGTGGCAGAATTCAAAAAAAGACCCTTTTGAAAGAGCGCCGAGGATACATTGAAAAGATGAGTGTTAAACACTTTAACCGTACTTTTCTTGAAGATCAAAAGCTTTGGTGCAGCGCTGCAAAGATGCACAATCATATATGAATATATCTATACCCCTCCTACTCATTATCCTCTACTTACATAGCTGCTGACTGTAATGGCACAGACAGATAATGTATTAGCCGAGACAGACACCATTTAACAATTCATTTTTACGGCTTGTTTGAAGATAAACAAGCCACGGGGATTGTCATGTTCTGTTTTGTTACTTTAGTTTATAGTGCTTTATTGCTAATTTTGCATAATATGTATTTTTTCATTAGAAAATATAATACAAGGTTTGGTTATTAAACACTGCCCCATGCTAAAAATGCCACATTCCACATTTAAATACATATATGGGGAAAAGTTAAAAAAATATAATATATCTGGCTACTACTACTCACGGCGCCTAGGCGGGGATGACTTCACCATCCTTACAACAAGATCCTGGTAACGTTAAGAATACCACATTTTGTGGGACGCTCCTGCACTGAGATGGAGCATCTTCTCGAGAGATTTGTGATACTTTGGGCCAGATTCACGTAGAACTGCGGCGGCGTAACGTATCGTAGATACGTTACACCGCCGCAAGTTTTCATCGCAAGTGCCTGATTCACAAAGCACTTGCAATGAAAACCTACGCTGGCGGCCTCCGGCGTAAGCCTGCGTAATTTAAAGGGCCGTGTGCCATTTAAATTAGGCGCGCTCCCGCGCCGGACCTACTGCGCATGCTCCGTTTCGAAATTCCCGCCGTGCTTTGCGCGAACTGACGTCATTTTTTCGAACGGCGACGTGCGTAGCGCAATTCCGTATTCCCGGACGTCTTACGCAAACAACGTGAATTTTTAAATTTTGACGCGGGAACGACGGCCATACTTTATACAGCACATACGTGTGCTGTGTAAAGTTAAGACACCCAAAACGACGACTAACTTTGCGACAGGAAACTAGACTAGCAGCTACGTAGCGAACGCGAAAAACCGTTGTGGATCGCCGTAACTCCTAATTTGCATACCCGACGCTGGTTTACGACGCAAACTCCCCCCAGCGGCGGCCGCGGTATTGCATCTTAAGATCCGACAGTGTAAAACAATTACACCTGTCGGATCTTAGGGCTATCTATGCGTAACTGATTCTATGAATCAGTCGCATAGATACTCTGAGAGATACGACGGAGTATCTGAGATACTCCGTCGTATCTCGGCTGTGAATCTGGCCCTTGGTGTTCCCAGGATCACACCTGATATATTGTGATGTTATCCTCTCCTGTGCAGAACTTAGGTGTGAGTATATTTTTAATGTGTGTCTAGACTGTTATTTAAAGCATCTACTGTATGTAGCCCTAGCACACTCCTTGTCAAAGGATGACAAAGCTGATTAGTATGGTTGTCACCATAGGACAGTGTTTTCATAGCCAGATTATCAAATAAAAAAAAGGATAAAGTGTACACAAAAGAAAACAAATACAGCCACCACATCAAAGATCTTTCAAATCTTTCAATTTTTGTACTTTTTTGTGAATTGCAGCGATAAGGCATCATGACAGTGGGACACTATTTAATAAACTGACCTTGTATTTTAGAGTCAAATATGTTTTTTTTTAATTTAACAGAATAAGGTAACATAAGTAGCATTCAGATGTTCAATACAGAGGGCAATACAATGCAAGTCACACTCTCAGTACACTGCAGGAATCATTTCCAGCGTAAGTATTAACATAGGGTGACCAGACATCCCCGGTTTCCTCCCGATTGAGAACACTGTCCCCGGACCAAGTCTGTCCCCGGTTTTGTCCCCGGATCGGATTTGAACAGGGCATGGGGCAATTTCAAAGACAGCCAGTGCAGAATAAAAACTAAAAAAATCAGAATTACTCACCCCCGCTCCGCCGCTCCTACTAGCTTTGAGCTGCATGCGAAGATAGTGTGAATCCAACTTTAGCCATTACTGCTGTTAGGTGCAACCTGACTATGTCCACCATTTGTCCACTATGTCCACCATCACGCTCACATTTTCATTGTAAAGCCAAGGAGATTTTTTGTTATGTGCACTGTTCATTTTTACATATTGTTTATATTTTTTAAATATCACTTCTCTTATTTTTTAAGAGACGTTTCTGCCATATTTCAGGTTGTCAGTAAATAAAGTTTAAAGTAGCGTTTCACCCACTTTTACAACTTTGTCTTAAGCGGAATGACATCACTAAATTTTGGATAAAAAAAATGTTTCTTACTTACCTTTTATGAAGTACCTTATGTACTTCTTGTATTAAGAGAGGTATGGACATCCAGAGAGAGAGATATCATTTTACCCCTGTACGAATCATTAGTAAGACCACATCTGAAATATGCAGTTCAGTTTTGGGCACCAGTTCTCAAAAAGGATATCGGAGAACTGGAGAAAGTGCAGAGAAGAGCAACCAAACTGATAAGAGGCATGGAGGAGCTCAGCTATGAGGAAAGATTAGAGGAACTGAATTTATTCACTCTTGAGAAGAGGAGAATTAGGGGGGATATGATCAACATGTACAAATATATAAGAGGTCCATACAGTGGACTTGGTGTTGAGTTATTCACTTTACGGTCAACACTGAGGACAAGGGGGCACTCTTTACGTCTAGAGGAAAAGAGATTTCACCTCCAAATACGGAAAGGTTGTTTCACAGTAAGAGCTGTGAAAATGTGGAACAGACTCCCTCCAGAGGTGGTTCTGGCCAGCTCAGTAGATTGCTTTAAGAAAGGCCTGGATACTTTCCTAAATGTACAGAAAATAACTGAGTACTAAGATTTTTAGGTAAAGTTGATCCAGGGTAAATCCGATTGCCTCTCGGGGGATCAGGAAGGAATTTTTTCCCCTGCTGTAGCAAATTGGATCATGCTCTGCTGGGGTTTTTTGCCTTCCTCTGGATCAACTGTGGGTATGGAGTTGGGTGTATGGGATTGTACTGTGTTTTTTATTTTGTTTGTTTATTTTTTGTGGTTGAACTGGATGGACTTGTGTCTTTTTTCAACCTGACTAACTATGTAACTATGTAACTATGTAACTACTTCCGTCCCAGCCTCGCCGCGGCTCAGTGCGTCACATCCTCTTCTCCACCGCTGCCTTCTGGAACCCAGAAGACATCGGAGCAATTCAGGAAGCTCTGTGCAAATCGCGCATGTGCAGTGGGAAACCGGCAGTGAAGCCTGAAGCCTCGACTGCAGGTTTCCCTTAGTTGGAATGGCGGCGCCTCCATCCGATCCAATGGACGGATCATCCTGGGGGAGCTGACATAGACAGTTAAGTGTCCTTATTAAAAATTAGCAGCTACAGTGTTTGTAGCTGCTGACTTAAAAAAAATTGCGGTTGGAACACTGCTTTAAAATAAAAGCACACATTTTTCCCTGTTTTGTTAGTGAAAAAAAGTTGTGGGAGTTTGGCAACCCTGTCGGGAATGTGCTGAGTGGGAGCCACGTGGCTGCACAAGGCAATAAGCCCCACAACTGCCAGTCATCTTTACTATGGGCCAGATTCAGGTAGAAGTGCGGCGGCGTAACGTATCGTAGAAACGTTACACCGCCGCAAGTTTTCATCGCAAGTGCCTGATTCACAAAGCACTTGCGATGAAAACTACGCCGGCGGCCTCCGGCGTAAGCCCGCATAATTCAAAGGGGCGTGTGCCATTTAAATCAGGCGCGCTCCCGCGCCGGACCTACTGCGCATGCTCCTTTTTTAATTACCCGCCGTGCTTTGCGCAATGTGACGTCATTTTTTCGAACGGCGACGCGCGTAGCGTAATTCCGTATTCCCGGACGGCTTACGCAAACGTTCATTTTTAAATTTCGACGTGGGAACGACGGCCATACTTTATACAGCAATACGTTTGCTGTGTAAAGTTAAGGCACCCAAAACGACGACTAACTTTGCGACGGGAAACTAGACTAGCGGCAACGTAGCGAACGCGAAAAACCGTTGTGGATCGCCGTAACTCCTAATTTGCATACCCGACGCTGGTTTACGACGCAAACTCCCCCCAGTGGCGGCCGTGGTTCTGCATCCTAAGATCCGACAGTGTAAAACAATTACACCTATCGGATCTTAGGGATATCTATGCGTAACTGATTCTATGTCCTTTGTGAATCTGGCCCCTATGTAACTAGCAGGCACTACCTAAAGCCACTGAAAGCTCAGCAATTCGTTTTCTCTGGCAGAAGGGCCCAAGGTATGATCTTGCACATAGGCCCACTGTTTTCATAAAACAGCCCTGCATATAAGTTTTAACATGTTAATATCATTTTCAATCTTTTTTAAATATGTAGCTTTCATTAAAGGGGTTGTTGAGTACGCTGTTTTGGCTGACCAACCCCCAGCAAGAACAGCTCGGATGATGGGGGCAAGTTTACTGAGGAGAAACAGGAAGTGAGAAATTCAGACAAAGACAAATAACATTTAGAAGGGAAATCGAAGGAAAAGGTAAGTGAACCAACAATGCACTAGCTTAAAGGAACCTATTTAGAAAATAAAAAAACAACCCCTTTAAGGCTCGGTTCACACCTATGCCTTTTTGGTGCTTTTTGCAGAAATGTTCTACAGTTCATTTAACAAGGTTTCTTTTTAGACACATTCACATCTATAGTTTTTTCAGCCACTGTGATTTTGAAAATGGTCAGGGACTTTTTCAAACTCAAAACGGTGCTTTTTTGGTTCAATAGATTTGAATGGAGAAGCTTCAGAAAAGCATGTACTGAGTTTTTCCCGCTATCTTGCCACGATTTTTGCCGTGTTTTTTCATTTTCTAATCTGCCCAACAACAAATTAAGCAAAAAAAAAAAGCATAAGAAACGCAAATCGTGACAAAATCGCAGGTCCAAAAAGCACTGCAGAAACGATTATGATTATTACACTATAGCACTTTATAACAGCGCCCCCTTACTATCACACACCCCCTACAGTCTCATAAAATGCAGAGTTTTCATTTACTTTCACCGTGTCATTGATGCTGGGCGGTCCTTAAAGCGGTGGTTCACCCTGATTTTACACATTAGGTCTATGCAATTAGTAGGCACTGACAGTAACCACACCATTTTTATTTTTATTTTTTTAAGTCCTCCTTACCTCCTTTTCAGCAGCCGTCTGTGTCCTGTCACTCAAAATCCCCCACGGGGAATGGGCATGTAAGTCCATTCTCCCCGTCCTGTCAATCAATTTCTTACACTACTCCGGAGAAGCGCTGGACAACGGGGCGTGAGCTTGTGACGCCGGCCGTTGTTTTGGCATCAGTGTAGTGTTGACGGCGACGCTCGCCGTCAACACTGCACATGCGCGGGATAGAGCGGTGAATGCTGGGAGGCCAGCATTCACTGTATCCCGGAAGAAGATCCTGTCGGCTTCAAAGTGCCCACAGGTAAGATGGAAACGTCCATCGCCTGAGAATATAAAATCTTCTTTTTAGAATTACAGTGCTTACGCCGGCTCTAGGAGTGGGACACCCTGGTAGTGCGGGAGTACAGGTAAGCCCTGAGGATTACTGCACAAAAAAAAAAACGATATCCCGCCGAACCCCCGCTTTAATGATGCAGAAAGTGTCACTAACATGATGACATTACCCCTATTTTCTGCATCATTGTACTGTAAATACAGGGTGCCACTTGGTGTCATTCATCTGTGTTGAACCGCAGAGCGGTTGAATCTGTGATACTCTAGCCAAAGTTGTGCTAGTTGTGGGTGGAGTACCAATTTTAAAAAATTGCACAGAAAGAAGATTTGAGCATTAAAATAATACCTGGTGACCCCCCCCCCCCATGAAGTAATGGGATCTCCTAATATAGGGTGACAACTGTTTCCCAGTTGAGCTTCTGGGTTAACACCTGGTAAAATGTGCCCCAAGTGGCCAATCTAACACATATTACTGCAGCAGTGATCGGTCTTTAGTACACTGTACACAAAGACTCAAGTAAGAATAGACTCTTCTATTTAGACAATATTAATCTAGCCTGAAGCTTAGCGTTAAGTGCCGGTTCACACCAGCACGATGCAGGAGCCAGTGTGATTCCAGTGCTGGTTCCCACATCGCATAGAACACGCAGATAGTTCACAGTGTCCTATGCAAACCGCTGTGGGCATCAATAGAAAGTTAATGACACCCCCAGAACGGTTCACATATTGTAGTGCAAACTGTGAATTCGGACAGGAATCAGATCGCATGGATGTGAACACCCATGCGATCCAATTTTGGTGCCAACAAAAAAAGGGTCCTGCACGATTTTGGTCCAAATGCAATGCGAATTTAGCCATACAATCTGTATGGCTGAATTTGCATCGCACAGACATCGCATCTGATATGCACAGCACAGTGCGGTACGAATCACATGCGATGTCTGACATTGCGCTGGTGTGAACCGGCACTGAAGGCTAAGTTCATCTTTCACACACACTGGTTTATGCTGAAAAGCGGCCCCAGTAGTGCACTGTCCCGTTGCTATCAGCAAAGTTATTCAGAGCAATGATGTGCAGCTGTTGTTGGAGTGATAGACCAGAAGCAAATGCAAAGAAGTTGTACAAGGTGCAAAGCGATAGAAAAAGAGAGACTAAAATAGTATCTTATGAGAATAAAAAAAATTAGAATTGTTTATGATACACAGTGCTTTGGGGAACTTAATGCCAACCTTTTGGTGTTTAGAGCTACTTTTGGGGGAATTTAAGCTTACAAAATTTTGGTTTCAAACAATGCACAAACATGGGAACTACAGCTTTGTAATTGATATGTTAATAACTAAACTTAGCCATGAGATGATAACTGTATAAGATGAATTACACACCTGGAATCATTGGCTATAACCCATCCATTGATAATACCCAATCCGAAGAAATAAAAGTCATTCACCTGAGTACCTTATAAATAAGGATGAGCCGAACACCAAAAATGTGTTCGAACACGCAAACACTGTTAAAGTCTATGGGACACAAACATGAAAAACCAAAAGTTCTCATTTTAAATGCTTTTATACAAGTTATTGTCATAAAAAAATATTTGGGGACATGGGTCCTGCCCCAGGGGACATGTATCAATGAAAAAAAAAGTTTTAAAAACTGATTTTTTTTTTGGGAGCAGTGATTTTAATAATGCTGTCAGTCTTTTAGCCGAGGATCCTCGCTGTGCATGCGCCGCTGCAATCAGCGGCGCATTGCGAGGGGAATATCTCCTAAACTGTACAGGTTTAGGAGATATTCTTTATACCTACAGGTAAGCCTTATTATAGGCTTACCTGTAAGTAAAAGTGGTAGTTAAGACTTTACTACCACTTTAAGGGGAACCCCAAACCAAAATTAAAAAACATTGCGTGGGGTCCCCCCAAATTTCATACAGGACCCTTCATGTCTGGTATGGATATTAAGGGAAACCCTGCACCAAGGGCGTGGGGTCCCCCTCAAAATTCATACCAGATCCTTTAGGTCTGGTATGGATTTTAAGGAGAAGCCTGCGCCAACCTGGCAAGCCGCAGGAAAAGAGGGGGAACGAGAGAGCGCCCCCCTCCTGAACCATACCAGGCCACATGTCCTCAATGTGGGGGGGATGCGTTCATTGGGGCGGGGGGACTCTGTGCCCCCCACCCCAAAGCACCTTGTCCCCATGTTCATCGGGACAAGGGCCTCATCCCCACAACCCTTGCCCGTTGATTGTGGGGGGTCTGCAGGCAGGGGGCTTATCGGAATCTGGAAGCCCCCTTTAACAAGGAGACCCCCAGATCCCGCCCCCCATGTGAATTGGAAACAATGGTACCCCTACCATTTCACCAGATAATTTGACAAAAATGGTAAAAAAAGACAGGAGACACTTCGGAACAAGTCCTTTATTAAAAAATAAAAAAATGTAAAAGTCCAGCGATGTTCATTCAACTTGCGCCGCCCGGAAAAAAAAAAACGCAACAGCTCTGCCTCAATGGGCGGCTCCTGCCGAGTGACGCTTCTCTCACTGTAACAGCTGTTACATAGCTGAGGGCGGGGCCACCCAGTGACGTATACGGGTGACCCCGCCCCCCTCTGATGCCACAGGGACTTTTTTCAATGACTTGTATCTGTATTGCTGAGACCCAACAATTCAATACAGCTGCAAGTAGTTTTAAATGACTTTTTTCTTTTAGAAATGTCATTTTGCTGCGAGACTGTTCTAAACACGGGAAAAATGCGCCACTTTACAGGCATACTATAGACACCCCAGGTATGAAATTTAAAGGAATATTTCACTTTTATTGTTTCACTTTAAGCATCATTAAAATCACTTCTCCCGAAAAAAACGTCAGTTTAAAAAAAAAAAAAATCATTGATACATGTCCCCTGGGACAGGACCCAGGTGCCCAAACACTTTTTAAGACAATAACATGCATATAAGCCTTTAAAATCAGCACTTTTTATTCTTCATGTTAATCTCCCATAGACTTTTAAACAGTGTTCCGCGGCTTTCGAATTTCCCGCGAACATCGCAAATTGTTCACTATTCGACGAACAGATGAACACCCGATGTTCGCGTCGAACTTATGTTTGACGCGAAAATTGGGCTCATCCCTACTTATAAACACTCACTGATCACTTTATTAGGTACACCTGTTCATTTGCATGGTAACACAAATTGCTAATCAGCCAATAACATAGCAGCAACTCAATTCATTTAGGGTGCTAGATGTGGTGAAACCGACTTGCTAAAGTTCAAACTGAGCATCAGAATGGGGAAGAAAGGTGATTTAAGAGACTTTAAATGTGGCATGGTTGTTGGTGCCAGATGGGCTGGTCTAAGTATTTTAAAAACCACTTGTTACAACTAAGGTATGCAGAATACCATCTCTAAATGCACAACACATCGAACCTTGAAGCAGATAGGCTACAGCAGCACACAACCACACCGGGTGCCACTCCTGTCAGCTAAGAACAGGAAACTGAGGCTACAATTCACACAGGCTCACCAAAATTGGACAATAGAAGATTAGAAAAAGGTTGCCTGGTCTGATGAGTCTCGATTTTAAAGCGGAGCTCCACCCTATAGTGGAACTTCCGCTTATAGGAAACCCTCCCCCCCTCCGGTGTCACATTTGACACCTTTCAGGGGGGAGGTGGTGCAGATACCTGTCACCTCTCTGCGGGGACTCTGCGGGGAGTACGTCACTTCCCGTCCGCTGTGTTCGGGGAAACTCTCGGCTCCCAGAACACAATGGGGACCAGTGAGGACGGCCCTGTGCGACTCGTGCATGCGCTGTAGAAAAGTGAAGCCGGAGCGCTTTACTTCCTGATTCCCTCACCGAGGAAGGCGATGGGGGCAGCAGAGTGATGAGCGATCGCTCGTCCTCTTCTGCCGACGTGGCTGGACTCCAGGACAGGTAAGTGCCCTAATATTAAAATTCAGCAGCTGCAGTATTTGTTTAATATTTTTTTCCGGCGGAGATCCGCTTTAACTGCAAAATTCAGATGGTAGGGTCAGAATTTTGCGTAAACAACATGAAAGCATGGATCCATCCTGTCTTGTATTAAGATTTCAGGCTGGTGGTGGTGGTGTGATGGCCACTCAGTACCAATTGAGCATTATTTAAACGCCACTGCCTACCTGAGTATTGTTGCTGACCATGTCCATCCCTTTATGACTACAGTGTACCCATCTTCTGATGGCTACTTCCAGCAGGGTAATGCACCATGTTACAAATTTCAATCTGTTTTTTTTTAACATGACAATGAGGTCACGGTACTCCAATGGCCTCCACAGTCACCAGATCTCAATCCAATAGAGCACCAGAATTCAGGCAGTTCTGAAGGCAAAGGGGGGTCCATTCTGGTACTAGCAAGGTGTACCTAATAAAGTGGCCGGTGAGTGTGTATGTATGTGTATATATATATATATATATATATATATGTATATATATATATATATATATACAGCCCTCAAAATTTGCACTCGCCTGCTTGCATTTGGGGAGTGAATTTTTGAGCAGTGCGAGTATGGACAGGGCTGTACTGCATAAGGTATGTATCCCGTTCCCCTCCCGCTACTCACACACAGTGCGACCAGTTCAATATGTATTATACAGCTTCCCTAGACAACACATCTCCAGCCAGCGCCGCCCCGCTCCACCTTCCACACATTGCCGCTAAGGAAAGCCCCTCTCCACCTCCCACACATCCCCTGCACTGCACAGGCTAGCAGCAAAGCAGCGCTTTGCAAGGAAGTGTACAAGCCAGCGCCTCCCCTCTCCACCTATCTTTGTCCCACACAGGCTAGCAGCACCATCTCCGCTTGGGACCACCCCTCTCCACCTCCCACAAGCTAGCAGCTTTGCAACAAGTATACCAGCCGTCTGGGACCACCCCTCTCCACCTCCCACACATCCAAGGAGTGCACCGATGCCTGACCCCCGTGGCTGCAGGACAATGGTATGTGAGAATGTGACAGTCTGTTCTGATGTTCTGGAGGCATTGGGGGATTGAACAAGAAGTTTGCTGGGTGTAAGGGGGGATTGAGAGAACATATGTGCTGGATTGGAGGGGGGGGGGGTTAATTGGAGGCTTGGGTCTGAATCATCCCCCCTATCCATTATACCTATGCCTCTATTTCTGCCTCCCCCATTCTATCATACCTATGCTTCCAATTATGCCCCCCTCCCCCATTCTAATATACCTATGCCTCCAATACCGCCCCCCTCCCCCCATTCTATCATACTTATGCCTCCAAGTCTGCCCCCCCCCCCCATCTATCATACCATATGATAGATGGGGGGGGAGTGGAATTGGAGGCATAGGTATGATAGAATGGGGGGAGGGGGCAGAATTGGAGGTATAGGTAGTATGAAATGTGGGGAGGGGGGCAGAATTGGAGGCATAGGTATGATAGAATGGCGGGGGGCAGAATTGAAGGCATAGGTATGATAGAATGGGGGGGAGGGGGCAGAATTGAATGTATAGGTATGATAGAATGGGGGAGGGGGCGGAATTGGAGGCATAGGTATGATAGAAACGGGGGGAGGGGGTGGAATTGGAGGCATAGGTATGGTAGAATGGGGGGAGGGGGGCAGAATTGAAGGCATAGGTATGACAGAATGGGGGAGGGGGGCAGAATTGAAGGCATAGGTATGATAGAATGGGGGGAGGGGGCAGAATTGGAGGCATAGGTATGATAGAATGGGGGGAGGGGGCAGAATTGGAGGCATAGGAACACTGGGGAGGTTGGAAGACAAGGTGTGCTGGGGGGTCATTAAAAGCACAAAGCACAGGTTTGCTGAGGGGGCATTGGAGGCAGAGACATACTGGGAAGAGGTATTATAGTTATAGAGGTATGCTAGGGGGAGAAGGGATTGGAGACATAGGTGTGATGGAGAGGGGAGGCATTGGAGGAGGCGTTGAAGGTAGAGGTGTACTGCATTGGAGGTAGAGGGTGACTGCGGGAGGCGTTGGAGGTAGAGGCGTACTGGGGGAGGCGTTGGAGGTAGAGGTGTTCTGGGGGAGGCGTTGGAGGTAGAGGTGTACTGGGGGAGGCGTTGGAGGTAGAGGTGTACTGGGGGAGGTGTAAGAGGTAGAGGTGTGCTGGTTGTTGTTGTAAATAAAACATTTTAACAGTGTTATTTCATGAGATCATTTACAAGGACATGTTTAGGGGCGGGGCAAGGTAGGGGTTGGGTGGGGAAACAGGTGGCAAGTAAATCTTAAGGCCTGGCTAGTAGCTCAGGACTTGAAATTTTGAGGACTGTATATATATATATATATATATATATATATATATATATATAAATATATATGTGTATGTATATATATATATATATATACAGTATATATACAGTATATATATATATATATATATATATATATATATATATATATATATATATGTAGCGCCCCCTTACTTTCAGTATGGGCACTACACTAAAGTTAGTGTGGAATAGGAGAGTTATTTTGCTCCCATTCGCTAAATTGGGACTTCTGTCATTCCAGAAATGTCCACTGGGTCAGTCTGTACTCCAGGGATGCGGTGCCATCCCTGGCCGGTAGTTGGCACCAGAGGGGTTCTGGCAGAGCAAGTTTTCCCCAGCAGCCAATCAGAGGAGTTTTCCCTCGCGGGGCATGCTGGGGGAGAGTATATCTGTGACAGATGTCATGTACTCTAAAATCTTTGCGGTGTCCCGGTTCCAGGTGCGGCATCCACCTTTAGGGTGCGTGCATCCATGGACCCCGCCAGCGTGGCCCACCTGGCCAAATTTTCAGGCTACACAGAACCTCATCCAGAGGTGAAAAGGGACTCCAGTGACTTACTGGGTCCCCAGTTCTATTGAGAGGATCCCAGGCTGGGTGCCATTCATTTGGGGGGTCGGCTTGAGGAGAACCCGGAGGCAGGTTGTCCAACAGGGCTTGAACGAACCAATCAGGGATGTGGTGACTGGAATGCTGACAGGTATGCTTTGCTGTCATCGGGTGACCTATGCTAAAAATTACTGGGAGGATTCGCTCCAATCATCCATCTAGCTCGCTTAAAGAAATAGGCCTGTGACAAAGGCCCTAGAGCCAGGCCTGTGAGAAAGACCTGTTCCTCCCAGCAAATCTAAAGTGACACCTCGGCTGCCAGGCTTATGATAGGGGTCTGTCCGGGGGCACTTCACCCACTCTGGCTAGAGTGGCGACGAACCACAATCTGATACTACTGAGAGCAGAACTGCTCGGTTCATATCCAGGCCTGACACTGCAAGGTTTCTCTCTTTTCCTTCATCAACCCTTTTCTTTCCCATTTGATGTTGATGCTGGCCGTGTTGGCCTGGAAATAAAGCATTGGAAAACCTTTATTCACTGTCTGGACCTTCGCTCACTGCTCTGTTTCTCCAACTGCACCCCTAGACTGCATCAAGGTAACTTAAAACGCCGATCCCAACAACAAATCAGCGGCTCCTTCGGGGGTAGCGCTACATATATATTTATATATATATATATGTATATATATATATATAACTGCTAGGGGAAAGAATATAATGGTCAGTAAAGTTTTTTGTGTGGTCAAAAGATGGAAACTTTGCTATTTTCCTTCTAGCCTTCGGGGGAAAAAAGGTCAGTGAATGTGGTGAAATTTCACTTTGCAGAGCACCTAATCATGTTCAAGGAAAATGTAAAAAAAAAAAACACATAATATTTTGAATATATATTATATTGTATATTTTAAAAATTATGATTGGATAATGGACATTGGCAGGGTTTCACCTCATTCGCTAAGCTCTGGAGATAATTTCCTTGCAAAATGAACAGTCCACTTTCCTTTAGTGAATAAACCACTATCTATCTATCTTACCAAAAGTATTGGGAAACCTGCCTTTACACGCATATGAACTTTAATGGCATCCTAGTCTTAGCCCGCAGGGTTCAATATTGAGTTGTTCTATGAGTTTAAGACTCTAAACAGGTTGTATAGCTTGTCTTCTCTTAGGACTTGTTTATTTAAACCGCTTCACTTTTTGAATCACTATTTTGTTTAGGCTGTTTGCCATAGGTTGTGCTAGCGAATGCTTCATGCTCCCAGATAGCGCTGTATTTACATATTTTTTTACATTCAATATTGAGTTGGTCCACCCTTGCAGCTTTAACAGCATAAACTATTCTGGGAAGGCTGTCCACAAGGTTTAGTAGTGTGTCTATGGGAATGTTTGACCATATCCAGATTCACAAAAGAGATACGACGGCGTATCTCCTGATACGCCGTCGTATCTCTGTTTGTAACTATGCGACTGATTCATAGAATCAGTTACGCATAGATAGGCAGAAGATCCGACAGGTGTAATTGTTTTACACTGTCAGATCTTAAGATGCAGTACCGCGGCCGCCGCTGGGGGGAGTTTGCGTCGTAAACCAGCGTCGGGTATGCAAATTAGGAGTTACGGCCGATCCACGACGGTTTTTCGCGTTCGCTACGTCGCCGCTAGTATATTTTCCCGTCGCATAGTTACACTTTTTTTTGGTGCCTTAACTTTAGTCAGCAAGTGTATTGCTGTCTAAAGTATGGCCGTCGTTCCCGCGTCGAAATTTAAAAATCGACGTCGTTTGCGTAAGCCGTCCGGGAATACGGAAGTACGCTATGCGCGTCGCCGTTCAAAAAAATGACGTCACGGCGCGCAAAGCACGGCGGGAGTTAGGAAACGGATCATGTGCAGTAGGTCCGGCGCGGGAGCGCGCCTAATTTAAATGGCACACGCCCATTTGAATTGGCCCACCTTGCCCCGGAGGCCGCGGGCGTAGGTTTAATGGCATCCTAGTCTTAGCCCGCAGGGTTCAATATTGAGTTGTTCTATGAGTTTAAGACTCTAAACAGGTTGTATAGCTTGTCTTCTCTTAGGACTTGTTTATTTAAACCGCTTCACTTTTTGAATCACTATTTTGTTTAGGCTGTTTGCCATAGGTTGTGCTAGCGAATGCTTCATGCTCCCAGATAGCGCTGTATTTACATATTTTTTTACATTCAATATTGAGTTGGTCCACCCTTGCAGCTTTAACAGCATAAACTATTCTGGGAAGGCTGTCCACAAGGTTTAGTAGTGTGTCTATGGGAATGTTTGACCATATCCAGATTCACAAAAGAGATACGACGGCGTATCTCCTGATACGCCGTCGTATCTCTGTTTGTAACTATGCGACTGATTCATAGAATCAGTTACGCATAGATAGGCAGAAGATCCGACAGGTGTAATTGTTTTACACTGTCAGATCTTAAGATGCAGTACCGCGGCCGCCGCTGGGGGGAGTTTGCGTCGTAAACCAGCGTCGGGTATGCAAATTAGGAGTTACGGCCGATCCACGACGGTTTTTCGCGTTCGCTACGTCGCCGCTAGTATATTTTCCCGTCGCATAGTTACACTTTTTTTTGGTGCCTTAACTTTAGTCAGCAAGTGTATTGCTGTCTAAAGTATGGCCGTCGTTCCCGCGTCGAAATTTAAAAATCGACGTCGTTTGCGTAAGCCATCCGGGAATACGGAAGTACGCTATGCGCGTCGCCGTTCAAAAAAATGACGTCACGGCGCGCAAAGCACGGCGGGAGTTAGGAAACGGAGCATGTGCAGTAGGTCCGGCGCGGGAGCGCGCCTAATTTAAATGGCACACGCCCATTTGAATTGGCCCACCTTGCCCCGGAGGCCGCGGGCGTAGGTTTTCATCGCAAATGCTTGGTGAATCAGGCACTTGCGATGAAAAATTGCGGCAGTGTAACTTATCTAGGATAAGTTACGCCGCCGCAATTCTACGTGAATCTGGCCCATAGGCACTGATGTGGACAAGAAGGTCTGGCTCACAGTCTTTGCTCTAATTCATCCCCAAGGTGTTCTACCGGGTTGAGGTCAGAACTCTGTGCAGACCGGTCAAGTCCTCCACCCCAAACTCCACCCCAAACTCGCTCATCCATGTCTTTATGGACCTTGCGTTCTGCAATGGTGTGCAGTCATGTTGGAACAGGAAGGGGCCACCCCCAAATTGTTCCCACAAAATTGGGAGCATGAACTTGTCCAAAATGTCTTTATTTGCTGACACCGTAAGGGTTTCCTTTACTGGAACTAAGGGGCCAAGCCCAACCCCTGTAAAACAACCCCACACTATTATACCCCCTCCACCAAATGATTTGGACCAGTGTACAAAGCAAGGTCCATAGAGACATGGATGAGCGAGTTTGGGGAGGAGGAACTTGACTGGCCTGCACAGAATCAAGAGCTCAACCTGATAGAACACCTTTGGGATGAATTAGAGCAGAGACTGAGCCAGGCCTTCTCATCCATATCAGTGCCTGAGCTCACAAATGCGCCTCTGAAAGAATGGTCAAACATTCCCATAGACAAATTCCGAAACCTTCATGCTCCGGTAGGTACCCACGTGGTGGGTGCCTACCCACGTGGGTACCTACCGGAGCATGATGGGACGGTGATGCCTATATAAATGGGATGCAATGCGCGCTTCCATCATTGCAGTGAGAAGAGGCGTCGGGTCAACATCGGAAGAAGGGAGAAGAAGAGAAGAGAAGAAGATGACGTCACAGAAGACCGCGCTGGCTGCCTGCTAGTAATTGAGCTAACACACGAACATAGCAGGCAGCCAGCGCTGAAGGAGAAGGCACCGGACAGCTGGAGAAGAACCGGGGTGCGCCGAGTCAACAGCGGAGAGCGGCGAAGATAGAAGAAGACCCCCGGAGAGCGGAGAAGACCCCCCCGGAGAGCGGAGAAGACCCCCGGAGAGCGGAGAAGACCCCCGGAGAGTGGAAGAAGAAGCCCCCCCTGGTATTAGAGCTAAAGAAGACAGGGGGCCCTCCGGGTACGATGTACCCCATATCCATTCACTTAGGGTGGGGGGCCGGTATCTGGGGGCCCCCTTATTTGAGGGGACTCCCAGATTCCGATAAGCCCCCGCCCGCAGACCCCGACAACCAACGGCCAGGGTTGTCGGGAAGAGGTCCTGTCCTCATCAACATGGGAACAGGGTGCTCTGGGGTGGGGGGGCCCGCAGTGCGCCCCCCTGCACCCAACCCCCCCATGTTGAGGGCATGCGGCCTGGCACGGCTCAGGAGGGGGGGGCGCTCGCTCGTCCCCACTCCCATTCCTGGCCGGCCGGGTAGCGTGCTTTGGATACGGGTCTGGTATGGATTGTAGGGGGACCCCCTACGTCGAATTTTCGGCGTAGGGGGGGGTCTCCTTACAACCCATACCAGACCTAAGGCCCTGGTATGCTCCTGGGGGGGGAACCCATGCCGGTTTTGATTTTACAAATTGCCGTGGAGTTCTCCCTCAGGAATGCATACCAAATGCCGTCGCTTGAATGGGCTTTTACATGGTGTTACTAACTTTCCACATTGTAAAACCAGCCCTAGTTTTGCGCAAGCAAATCGGAACTTACGCAGAAATCACAATGCTTAAAAGCGTTGTGGATCTGCTTAAGTCCTCATTTGCATACTCAAAGCGGCATTTCAATGAGAAATGCCCCCAGTGGCGGATGCGGTACTGCATCCTAAGATCTGACAGTGTAAGTGTCTTACACATGTCAGATCTTCTGCCTAACTTTGGAAAAAGCCTTTTGAGGATCGTTTCCAAAGTTAGGCACAGAGATACGCAGGCTGAACAGCAGTTCCGCCTGCGTATCTCTTTTGAGAATTTGGCCCACAGTGTATAGATTTTTTGCTTACACATGATTGGATAATAGACCTTGGCAGGGTTGCATCTCATTTACTAAGATCTGCATAATGAACAGTCCACTTGCCTTTAGTGAATCAACCACTATTTATCTATCTACAGTTGTGCTCATAAGTTTACATACCCTGGCAGAAATTGTGATTTCTTGGCCATTTTTATATGTGAATGAAAAATATGTATGATAACACAAAGAAAATTCTTTCACTTGTGGTTAGTGTTTGCCTAAGGTCATGTATTATCAATCAACTTTGTTTACTCTTTTTAAATCACAATGGCAACAGAAACTACCCAAATCACCCTGATCAAAATTTTACATACCCTTGTGATTTTGGCCTGATAATATGCACACAAGTTGACACAAATGAGTTTGAATGGCTATTAAAGGTAACCATCCTCATTTGTGATCTGTTTGCTTGTAAATGAGTCAATGCGTTTCAGGACTTCTGACAGACCCTTGCATCTTTCATCCAGTGCTTCACTGACGTTTCTGGATTCTTTATAATGGGGAAAGCAGAAGAATTGTCAAATGATCTGCGGGAAAAGGTAGTTGAACTGTATAAAACAGAAAAGGGATATAAAAAGATATCAAAGGAATTGACAATGCCAATCAGCAGTGTTCAAACTCTAATAAAGAAGTGGAAAATAAGGGGTTCTGTTGAAACCAAACCACAGTCAGGTAGACCAACTAAAATTTAAGCCACAACTGCCAGGAAAATTGTTCGGGATGCAAAGAAAAACCCAAGAATAACTTCAGGTGAAATACAGATCTCTCTGAAAATTTGGTGTGGCTGTTTCAAGATGCACAATAAGGAGGCACTTGAAGAAAGATGGGCTGCATGGTCGAGTCACCAGAAGAAAGCCATTACTACGCAAAGGGCACAGAGACAAGCCTCAAACCTTCTGGCATAAAGTCATTTGAGACCAAAATTTAGCTTTTTGGCCACAACCATAAATGCTACATTTGGAGAGGAGTCAACAAGGCATATGATGAAAGGTATGGAGGTGGATGTTTTGGAGGTGTGTGAGCTACAAAAGCACAGGAAATTTGGGCAAAATTGTTGGCAAGATAAATGCAGTATGTTATCAAAAAATATTGGAGGACAATTTGCATTCATCAGCAAGGAAGCTGCTCAGGGGACGTACTTGGACATTCCAACATGACAAGGATCCAAAACACAAGGCCAAGTCAACCTGTCATTGGCTACAGTAGAATAAAGTGAAGGTTCTGGAGTGGCCATCTCAGTCTCCTGACCTCAATATCATTGAGCCACTATCAATATCTCAAATGTGCAGTTCATGCAAGACACCCCAAGAATTTACAGGAATTGGAGGCTTTTTGCCAAGAGGAATGGGCAGCTTTTCAAACTGAGAAGAAAGAGAGCCTCAACCACAAATACCACAAAATACTTCAAGCTGTCATTGATGTTAAAGGGGGCAATACCCAGTATTAAGAGCTGGGGTATGTAAACTTAGTTTACACATCCCCAAAACATCAGCGAGTGGTTTTTTTTTTGCATCCCGTACAATTTTCCTAGCAGTTGTGGCTTACATTTTAGTTGGTCTACCTGACTGTCGTTTGGTTTCAACAGAACCTCTCATTTTCCACTTCTTTATTAGAGTTTGAACACTGCTGATTGGCAATCTCAATTCCTTTGATATATTTTTATATCCATTTCCTGTTTTATACAGTTCAACTACCTTTTCCCGAAGAGCATTTGACAATTATTTTGCTTTCCCCATGACTCGGAATCCAGACACATCAGTGCAGCACTGGATGAAAGATGCATGCGTCTGTCAGGAGTCCTGAAACTCATTGACACATTTACAAGCAAACAGATCACAAATGAGGATGGTTACCTTTAATAGCCATTCAAACTCCTCTGTGTGAACTTGTGTGCATATTATCAGGCCAAAATCACAAGGGTATGTAACATTTCAGGGTAATTTGCCACTATGATTTAAAAAGAGTAAACACAGTTGATTAATAATAAATGGCTTCAGCCAAACACTAACCATAAGTGAAAGAAAAGTTTGTGTTATCATTCATATTCTCTGAAAAATGATCAAGAAATTATAAATTCTGCCAGGGTATGTAAACTTATAAACACAACCCTATCTATCTATCTATCTATCTATCTATCTATCTATCTATCTATCTATCTATCTATCTATCTATCTATCTATCTATCTATCTATCTATCTATCTATCTATCTATCTATTCTGTCCATTTTTTGGTCTTTCTACAACAGGCAGACATGCTCCTAAACATAAATATACTGTATATCCTACGAGGGGAGGGCAAGGCATCTTGCAGATGCTGGCTGCTCATCAAGTGAAAACAAAAACTATGAAAGTTTCCTAACCTGTCCAGTCTTTGTTTCCATGGGAGGCTTCAGTTGGTGATTTGGAAACCACATTGTCACCTAAATCAACCAAAAATTTTAGAAGCCTGTTATTTCACGGTTATGGCTACCTTAACCTTTTTTCATTATCCCTTTCTATTCAGGAATACAGGAAACACAGAGAATAAAAGAAGATCATGAGAAATTTCAACAATGCAGTACTATTCTGTCATTATCTGGAAACGCAATATGTTATTATATTACACCTAAGCTCAGCTCTTTATACAGGTTAAGTGTTGTATGTTATTAAAAATAACAGTGCTACCTTTGTGCTGACCTTGGTGTTACATGGTGCCTCTCCAACCATCTTCTTTCCACACCGGCACCTGTGTACATTGTTAAGTGTGATTACACCATTAACAACTCTGTAGTGTTGTCCTCATCAACAAAGCCCAGTATGGTGTACATGCAAAGTTTAATCTCTCTGAATGTAATAATGAGAGATGGATTGGTCGTTAAACGTTCTTCATGCATAGAATATATCTTGTTAGCTGTGGCTGTGTTAGAAGGGGGTGTTGGTATTAAAATCTTTCATGAGATAGGATGCCATAATTGGTAGGCTCATATATTCCCTTGCTAAATTACGGCTTAAAGATTACAGTGCCATTAAATGTGAAGTGTGTTCTTCCTATAAATTAGTCCTCTACAGCTCCGGCTCCCATAATGAGCTCACACATATTTTAGTCTTTATCCCTTTTCAGGTTTTATGCCTACTCCAGCTTTCTGTTTATGACCTGCATGTGGTCAGGGTTTTAAAGCAAACCTGTCACAAACCTGAGCAAATCAGATTGAGCGCATGATGAAAAATGAAGCAAAGGTTAACTGCGGTGATCAGTGAGTGTCAAACAATCAGAAGATCTAGAGATACAGGCAGCTGGTGTTCAATGAAAATTTAGACTTTTCTTAGTCTGCCCCTCCCACCTCCAAAGCATCACTTTTGGTTACTTATAATGATATGCAGGTAATAGTGAGGTTTAGGAGGTGGAATGAGGAGATGCAATGTTTGGATTATAGGCATTCCACATTATCACTTTACCCCACTATTCCTTATTGCCCACCCAATTAACCCACTAAACTTTAATATGTACAATATGATTACGTATTACAAATAATAAAGTGCAGCGCTAAATTCGGTATAAAGTGATCCTGTGCATAAATGACATTAAATGGATAGTGAAAATTAACTGTGTGACCAGAAAAACAAATGACAAATGTCAAATTAAAAGCAGCTATGCAATAAAAATAAAATGAATGATAAAGTATATAGTCCAAGAAAAAAAGTGCAGTATATATATATATATATATATATATATATATATATATATATATATATATATATATATATATATATATATATATATATATATTTGTGCCGTGCAATTCTATGTGATGACACTAGAAATTGCACACAGAAAACACACACATAATATGTTAAATGCAATAAAAAAGCAATAAAATCCAAATACAAAAGTTCTTGGTCTGGTGAAATCCAGTAAAGTGCCTCCAAGTGCAATGTAGAATGTAGGTAAGGTGCTCAACAGCTGTGATACCCGTCACCACAATAGGGTAAAAGGCTTACTAGAAAGCCTACAAACAGCCTTACTCAGGGAGGTCAAACAAGGCTTTTAGAAGAATCAGGGATCCACAAGCAATCAGGGATCCACTAGCATTCCTCTCCTAAAAAATCCACAGACATCAAATGGGAGCCGATGGTATAAAAAGCAGAAAGTGTTCATATATTAACCTCCCTGGCGGTATGATTCTGTCTGGAATTACGTACCAAAAGCGGTACAATTATTTTGCAAGGAAATTTGGTGTTTTATACTGTAGGCCTGTAATTTTTAGAAATAACTCACTTAAATCTGACCAAGCAAGAGTCTTGTAGGCATCCCGGGTATGATTTTTTTTTTAAAACAAAATTATAAATTATAATATAATAAATAATTATAAATAATTATAACAAATAATAATATAATAATAATAAAAATTATTCAATAATGTAATCAACTCAAAATCACTGAAATGTGCTCAGTTGCAGAATTGTCGCTGTCATTATTTTTTTTTTTGTATGACGAATCTCCCCACAAATCGCTATCGCACATTTCTGCAAGTGATTATAATTTATTATCGCTGTTTTCTAGCTGATCTAAAACCAGTTTTGACATAAAGGGACACTTTTGGACAATCTACAGTTTTTAGGCAGAAATGACATTTTTTATTTTTATAAAAGTACATGTAGGGCACTGGGCAGACCACTAGGGACAAGGGGGGTGTGTATTTTTTACATACAGTACTGTAATCTATAAGATTACAGTATACTGTATGTAAAGTGTTTGTTTACTTTTTTGAATTTGGCGCCGTTCTCCGCTCCCGTGCATCGTAACGTCGTAGGGAACGGAGATCGGCGGCACACGGGGAGACTGTGAATCGAGCGAGGAGGTCCCGCTCACTCACACAGCGGGGTGGCATCGCTGGATCCAGGGACAAGGTAAGTAACTTGCCTGTGGATCCAGCGAAAGGTAAGCCGCGCCGCTGCACACTCTGCACGTCCAGCCCGAGCGTGACTCGGGGTTACCGATCCTAACATGAAAAACCAACCCCGAGTCACGCTCGGGTTTACCGCCAGGGAGGTTAAAAGAAAAAGAAAAACTCCAATAGTGCAGAGAGTCTTTCTAAACATTTATTTAAAAGAAAGAGGGAGTTCCAGAACGTGTGTGTGTGTAGCATCCCGACGATCGTTTCGTCAGATGTGACGTCATCAGGGGCACGTACTGTAATATGATTACGCACACTGTCATTACAGATGGCGTCTTGATACCTTTATGATACACTTTCAGATATTTGGTTCCAATTACATAGGAACTAACACTTTCTTGGAAAACGAGGAGGACCGTCTTTTGGCATTATATGGGTGACAATGACCATTTGTAGAAGAACCATTCATGTATTTATATTTTGAAGTTTTTGACTATTTTAGTTTTTGACTATTAATGGTGAGGTTTGAAACGACTGCTAGTAACCCAGTATATTTATTGTTCAAATAAGAAGCTGTAACTGACATATGTACCATTCCATTTTTAGTGTTCTTGCTGAAACCTTTCCTGCAGAAGCGGGTTACTTCCTGCGAAATACAAACTGTGTCGAAATTTCAGAAACTCACTGTGCTCTACTTTAGGGGAGCCACTGAGAATCTGTATTCAAGGAGTACTAGATGGTTATTATGTTATGTGTAGCTTTTGTGTTTTTGTATGCTTTTCGATATGTATTTTTATCATAAAGAAATACTCTTTGATACTTTTTACATAAATCGGTTACTGTTATAGTCCTTATATTTAGTTTGTTAGGGTCCATTATTTTGTATAATCTTGTATAATGTTTGAGTCTTACCAGAAAAGTCAGGATTTGCATATAACATCTGCAGCCTATATTTCTGAATCTACTGAATTTTTTATATACAATTTTCAAAGGTAAAAAAATAGATTTATGGCTACAAGGGATGGGGTTAATGGATATATGGCTGAAGGGGAAAAGATGTAGTTATTTGGTTCCAAACTTGCTTACTTGCTGACCTTTTATCACAAAAATGCACTCTTGAGACTGTATTATATTGATCTAGAATTTTAGGATGACTATAATTCTAACATTTTACAAAACTTTACAACGTCCAGTTTTGGTCACAAAGCCTCAGGAAGGATGTGCTTGAACAGAAGAGGGTCCAGAGAAGGGCAACAAAGCTAATAAGAGGGCTGGGGGACCTCAGCAATGAGGAACGACTACAAACATTCAACTTTTTCTCCCTGGCGAAGAGGCGCTTAAAGCGGATTTCACTCTCTCAATCAACATTGACTATTGTTAATGCTTATGCTGCTAGCATTAGTGAATAGATAGGAACTATCCTTCTTTTAAATTGTATTTGATTACATTTCATCAGTTACTTCCTGGTTTCCGTGTATAGGCAAAGTCTTCAGGAGGGGAGGGGTGATTTTTCCAGCTAAGCACATTCTCCAACCTGTATGCCTGAGCTAAGAGCAGATGGATTCCAGGAAGTAAATGATATATGAATCATTTGCCCTTACTCAAAATTACCATAGGCAAAAATGTTAGGGGGTGTTTTTAAAAGTGATTTCTCAGTAAAATAAAGCATGGAGACATAGATGGATGGGAAAGTTTGCTTTGAATATTAAAAATGAATTAAATATCATTTTGGTTAGTGGTGCTCAGATACAGTGTAGTTTTGTGTTACTGTTAGAGCAGTAAGGATGTAGAACTCCCTTCCACAGTTGGTGGTGTCAACGAAGAGTGTAGTTATATTTAAAAAACCTTTAAATGTGCTTCTTAGGCCTTGTACACACGATAGATTAACCAGAGGACAACGGTCTGATGGACCATTTTCATTGGTCCAAACCGATCGTGTGTAGGCCCCATAGGCTATTTAACCATAGGTTAAAAAAAAGCCAACTTGCTTTAAATTTAACCTATGGATTCCTAACCGATGGGAAAAAAACTATCGTTAGTAGGCACAACCATCGGTTAAAAATCCATGCATGCTCAGAATCAAGTCGACGCATGCTTGGAAGCATTGAACTTCGTTTTTTTCAGCACGTCGTTGTGTTTTACGTCACTGCGTTTTGACACGATTGGTTTTTTAACCGATGGTGTGTAGGCATGACGGACCATCAGTCAGCTTCATCGGTTAACCTATGACAATGGTCCTTCAGACCGTTCTCATCGGATGGACTGATCGTGTGTACGAGGCTTTAGTGAACACAATGTACAGGGATATAGAAAACAGTATCCACACCCACAAACACACTAAGGTTAAAATGGATGAACTGATTTATTTTTTCAACTTTACCAACTATGGGCCAGATTCACAGAAAAAGTACGCCGGAGTATCTGCTGATACTCCGGCGTACTTTCAAATTTGCCGCGTCGTATCTTTATTTGTAATTCACAAACAAAGATACAACGGCTTTTGGCTAAGTTCCGACAGGCGTACGGCCTCGTATGCCTTCGGATCTTAGGTGTAATTTTCCGGCGGCCGCTGGGTGGAGTTTGCGTCATTTTCCAGTGTTGGATATGCAAATTAGCTGTTTACAGCGATCCACGAAGGTACGCACGTTCGTCACATTCTCTTACGTCGTCGCTAGTCGGTTTTTCCCATCGCAAACATAAGCCTGCTTTTGCATGGCTTACATTTAGAACAGCCATGTTAAAGTATGGCCGTCGTTCCCGCGTCGAATTTCAATTTTTTTTTCTGCGTAAGACGTCCGGGAATACGAAACGACGTAACGCACGTCGCCGTTCAAAAAATACGTCAGGGCGCCGTAATTTCGCGCAAAGCACGGCGGGAAATTTTCACACGGAGCATGCGCAGAACGTCCGTCCGTCCGCAGAACGTCCTAATTTAAATGACACACGCCCCATTTCAATTAGGTGGGCTTGCGCCGGATGGCTTTACGTTACACCGCCGTAAGTTTACACGCAAGTGCTTGGTGAATCAGACACTTGCCCTGAAAACTTGTGGCGGTGTAACGTAAAGACGATACGTTACGCCGCCGCAGATCTCTGTGAATCTGCCCCTAAGTAACTATGTAACAATAGCTCATTTTTTTATGACACATTTATTATAAGACTACACAGCATTTTGCTAGATTCTTTATCTCCCATTGCTCTTTACTATAACATACAGAATTGCTTGTTAGGCCTCGTACACACGACCAACGAACTCGTCGTAAATTAAACATTGTTTTCCTCGACGAGTTCCTTGTTAGGCTTGTCGAGAATCTTGACAAGCTTTCTTTGCGTACGCACTGTCAAGACAAAATCTCGTTGTTCTCAAACGCGGTGACGTACAACACGTAAAGGGGAAGTTTGATTCCACTGGCGCTACCCTTGGGGCTGCTTTTGCTAATCTCATGTTACTGCGTGTTAAGTAAAAGTTTGTTGAGAGACGATTCACGCTTTTCAGTCTGTTACAGCGTGACGAATGTGCTATCTCCATTACAAACCCTATTTTTACCAAAGGCACGCTCCCATCTCATACTTTATTCTGAGCATGCGTGGGTTTCTAAGCATACACACGAATGTGTTTCTCGTCGTAAACCAGCCAGACGAGAAACACGACGAGGAAATTGAAACTCCCGACGAGTAAGAAGAGAACTTGTTCTCTTTTTTTCTCGTCGAGTTCCACAACAGTTTTCTCAACGAAAAACATACACACAACCGTTTTCCTCGGCAAAAAGGCTCTGCCACCAATTTTCTTGATGGATTCTGTCGAGGAAAACGGTTGTGTGTACGAGGCCTTACAAGTGTTTTTAGAGTCCTTCTCCTTAGAAACAATATAACAAAAAAAGATCATATGACTTCCCGTTTTATGCAAATTGTCCTACAACACTTGAGAAAATGGTTATAAAACTCTTGCCAGCACTCATGTCATGTCCATGTTAAAGGACAGTTATTGCAACAAATAACTAACTGCAGGTAAAACATGTAACAATGGCATTACATGTATTATTCATTTATTTTATTTTACATGCTGTAAGAGCACAAGTAAAATTCTAACACTGCTAGGAGTGCTGGCAGTAGCAATATGCCAAGGGCTACTAATCACCAGTCAGGAATGCTTGGCTTTGCCAATTTTGTCACCGCATTCTGACCCAAATAATTACAATGCATGAAATGGATTTGAAAAATTGGCCACTGCAGTCATTTATTTAACCAAAATAAAATGAATTAACAACACAAAAATAAATAAAACCCAATAAATAGCTAGCCTAAAGACTTGACTAAAATCCACCATTAAAAAACAAATTTTTTTTATGCACTCAGTGCAAAAGGGAAAAGCTGCACCCAATAATCTGGATACAGGAAGATGCAATACATATTCTAAAAGGTGTGCAAACCCACCACTGTCTTTTGCACCTATACCGTCCTCTTACATTTAACTCTTTCTTGGGACTAATCTCTCACCAGTCATGTAGCCCCCTCTATTAATTGTGCTCCTTTTTGTACTGTCTTTTTTTTTATTCTTCTAGTCATTCTAAATCTGAACTCCAGAAATTCAGCAATTTGATAAGACATGCAGGCATACTATGAGTTAAGTCTAATGATGTGCATTTCACTTTCCACTGAGCGGATCGGTTCAGGTCGGTACAGTTTGTAACGGTTTATTCTGGTGAGCGTTTCCACTGCAAGTCGGCCCATCTGGGGCCATACAGGGTTTAGAAAAAATGCTTAGCATGTCCACCAATCCGTGGAATGTATTGTGTGAAGCCAGTAGCTCCGCCCTAACCAAACCGTACCATTTTATTTGGCTGCACATCTGAAGCAGGACCCAGAATGGTGTGGTATGGTTCAGTTGTATGGACCACTTTCATAATGGAAACACCCTAAATAGCGTACCGCACCGAACCGTACTGAACAGATCCTCTCAGTGGAAACGAGGCATTAATGGCCAAACTAGAACCTTCAGGGTCTTACATCAGAGTCCTCCTTTACATCAGAGTCCGCAGCATTCCTCCTTACATCAGAGTCCACAGAGTCCACAGCATTACATCTTTTATCAGAGGCCCCCTTTAAATCAGGGTTCCCAGAGCCTACATTACACTAGAGTTCCCCTTTACATCAGAATCCTCCTTTACATCAGAGCCCACAGAATCCCCCCTTTAGTGACTTTGATGTAAGGGTCAGTGGAGACAGGGCAACTACAGCAATTCCACTCATGCTCTGTACCACCTCACGTGGGACTGCAGCCCTTTAGATTAATACTGCAGGAGACTATATCTTAGCAGCTCTGGGGTATCGCACTCACATGCCCCATCTACTAGGGCTCCACCCACCCCTGGCATTTATGTGGGCACTAACTCCACTCTCTACATTACTAGGAAAAGAGTTTCTCAAAAAAGGGAAGCTAACACCTAATTACAAGTTCCCTCTTATCATACTATAATGGGGTCCAAAACATCTAGTGGCAGGAAAACTAACTTTACCTGCCAATAGGGAACAGGATACCTGAAAAAGCAACAAAGATGCAACTCTAGGCATCTCTGCTAGCAACAGTCCATACAAAATTTAGAAGCTTTAAGCTGAGACCAACAATATGTACTATTCAGTTTCTTTCACAGCTTCAGGTAGTACAAATAACTTTGCAGCTGCTGGGCAACCAGACTTCCTGAAATGTCCACCAGCAACAGCTTGTACTCAACACTCTATGACACGCTACAGCAGTAAAGCTTCCTAAAGCTCCATATAGGTTACTACTTCACTCCTCCTTGTTGTACTTTCCAGCAAGGCAGTGTAAGCCTTTAAGGCCCCAGACCCAGGCCCTTCTTTCAGCACCAACCTTCCTCAGGCTACAGTCCTGGGAGTTTAAAGTGGTTGTTAAGCCACTTTCACATCTTCATACCATCCCCTCTGTGTTCTATTCCTGTGTGCCCCTGTGTGAGTTATTTATAAAAAAAAGAAGAAGCCTGCTATACCTCATTTCAGAGATCTTCTCAGCGATCACATGATCAGCTTGCTTTCTTCTCTCCTCGTCTGACAAAAGCAGCGGGCGGGGCTGAGATTCCCCTGCTGACGTCACTCGGGAGAAGAGGAGGAGAGGAGCCAACCGATCATGTGATCGCTGAGAAGAGCTGTGAAATTAGGTATAGCAGGCTTTTTTTTAATAAATCACTTACACAACGGGACATAGGATTAGAACACAGAGGGGATGGTATGAAGATGTGAAAGTTATTTGAGCAGCAGGAGTTGAGGGGGCAGGCACTGTCACAAACAGCCCTGATACATTGGAGACAGTGTACAGGGGGGAAGGTATAGCCATGCAGGATCAGCCAGGTATTCCAGGTGTTACAGGGGGCTACATGACACAGCACAAGCACTGTGCTGTATAAAACGCTTTAAAGCAACAGGATCTTTTTTTATTTATTTTTTTTGGTTAACAAACGCTTTTAAAAAAAAAAACTTCAGCACAATCTCCTTCCTAGGTAAAGCCTAGAATGACATGTCCTTCCTCATCATGCACCACTGACAATAAACCCCCCAGTGGTTGGCCTGAGAGACACAAATATTCATAATTCAGCAATATTGTTGGCATGGGGCAGAAGCAAACAATATTTTGAAATGTATTTTTATCTTCACATAATCCCAACAAATACATAAAAGATAACAATTAGGCCCCTTTCACACTGGGGCGGGAGGCGCGGTGGCTAAAAATAGCGGCGCTATACTGTTGATTTACCGCGGGAATCGGCCGCTAGCGGTGCGGTATTGACCCCCGCTAGCGGATGATAAAGGGTTAATACCGCCCACAATGCGCCTCTGCAGAGGCGCATTGCGGGCGGTATTGCCATGGTTTCCCATTGTTTTAAATGGGAAGGAGCGGTGAAGGAGCGGTATACACGCCGCTCCTCTCACCGCTCCAAAGATGCTGCTGGCAGGAGATTTTTTTCTCTCCCGCCAGCGCCTCGCCTCAGTGTGAAAGCCCTCGGGCTTTCACATTGAGTATGCAGTGCAGGAGTTTTTCAGGTGGTATAGCAGTGTGAAAGAGGTTTCTCATATAGGTTTGCAATTTTAGAGTGAAAACGCATAATGTGTAGGGGATAAAAATGAAAGTGAAAATTGAGCAGTGAAAAAACTACTAGTGAATCTTGTTCGCTTCCAGGAACTAATACAAATTATATGATGTGTATATATATAGATGGCCAGTTACCACCTAAAATACATAAAAATATTGAAAACATTAAAAATATTTCTAGTGTGATGTAATAAAGAGTGAAATAAAGATGAAAGGAGTAAATGTGATGTGTGAATAAATGTTATTTATATTTTATATATTTTATTTTTTGTGCTTTATAAATTTTATTTAGTGTTTTATGTAAATCATGTAAAAGGCCAATTAAGTGGCACTAATATTGTGACATGAAAACTATTATGAAGTTATAACATTAAAACACAAGAGGGTATGAATGTAGATGTGATAAAGTATAATGAAATATGTTGTAATGGATAGTAATAAGAATGACAAATAGCCATAACCCTGTGGGTGTGCGAGTGAAAAATGCACACATATAACGATGTGAGCATTCCAATACGTATATACAGTAGTTGTATAATTATTATTATCTCCCTTATATATGTGTGTGCCAAAATAATTTCCAGGCACATAACACCTGACGAACCTAATAAAAGGTTCATATCAACATAATAAAAGAGGGGCGATTAAGGAAAGGGATAATGAATATACATATGAAAATGTCAATTGACAAAAAATTATATACAAAGGAACATATGCACATAGATTCAATGCCTAGAATCCACAGCATCGAATGTGCAATGTTCCCATTGTAAGATGCGAATGCCTGTATGGTTTGATTCACAACGAAAAGTTGCATGGAAATTGCATGAGCCAAAAATTGCATAAAAGTTGCATAAAAGTTGCATAAAAGAACCCTTCAATGCTACAATTGCTACAAACATGAACACACATAACTAATAGATGTATCCTAGTATCTTAATACATATAGGTATATTCCATATGCCTATAGGGTTCTGCTTTTTTAGGATACATCTATTAGTTATGTGTGTTCATATTTCCTTTCCTTTCCTTCTTTTTCCTTTTTTTTCTTACCTGATTTTAGTTTTTATAAAAAACAAATCCTATGATAATACATGGAAAGGACTCCTCATTGGGCTTAATCGTCCCTCTTTTATTATGTTGATATGAAGCTTTTATTAGGTTTTTTGTCGGGTGTTATGTGCCTGGAAATTATTTCGGCACACACATATGTAAGGGAGATAATAATAATTATACAACTATATACGTATTGGAATGCTCACATCGTTATATGTGTGCATTTTTCAATCGCACACTCACAGGGTTATGGCTATTTGTCATTCTTATTACTATCCATTACAACATATTTCATTATACTTTATCACATCTACATTCATACCATCTTGTGTTTTAATGTTATAACTTCATAATAGTTTTCATGTCACAATTTTAGTGTCACTTAATTGGCCTTTTACATGATTTACATCAAACACAAAATATAAAATTTATAAAGCACAAAAACTAAAATATATAAAATATAAATAACATTTATTCACACATCACATTTACTCATTTTATCTTTATTTCACTCTTTATTACATCACACTAGAAATATTTTTAATGTTTTCAATATTTTCAATATTTTTATGTATTTTAGGTGGTAATTTGTAACTGGTCATCTATATATATCCACATCACTCAATAATTTTTATTAGTTCCTGGAAGCGAACAAGATTCACTAGTAGTTTTTTCACTGCTCAATTTTCACTTTCATTTTTATCCCCTACACATTATGCATTTTCACTATAAAATCGCATCACAAAGGGCATTTTTATTTATTTGTTAGTTAATGGGTGTGTATACACTGTTATTATAAAAATAGTCTTTTATCACTAGACACACACATCTATCTAATTTAATTTAATTTAATGCTTTTTTATATACGGTTTCACTATATGTACAGATAAATTCAGACAGTTTCAGCCACTTCATTTATACCTTTTTTTTAAATATGAACTACATTTTTGTATCTATATGAATTTTTTATATGAGAAACATTTATTATATTTGTTTTTCATCATACATTTTCCAATAATCCAGACGTTCCGGGGTTAAATCTCAGTGATCTCTGAGACCTATTTACACACACAGATGATTGTGGTTAGGGATTCAGATCTGGCAACCCCATTGGTTAATTAGTTTTGACCTATCAGGGGTTAGCATCGATCACACTTCTTTGAAAGTTTGCTATATATTAGATGTGATGTTTTATAATTGTCAGCTTTGATTAAGCACTAATTTATAGTCTGAAACGCGTCAGCGTGTTTTAATCCTGTGTAGTGTGCTGTGACTTGTAGTGCATTTTTCCTTTTTTAAATAAAGACAACCATCAAGGTTTTTTGGAGTGCGGCTGTCCATATTTTCTTTTTCCATTTATTCCCTTTAATTTGCCGCTGTGTGGTCGCGAGCTCCGTGACGCAATTGACAGTTAAAGCGACGCAATGCCGAATCCGCAAAAAATAACCTGGTCTTTGGCCAGCCAAATGGTCCAGGCTTAAGTGATTAAAGATGAACTTCACCCCCCAAAAAAATGACCACAAAAGCCCCTTTAGAAATGTTTAGTAAGGTCAAAAAGTACAGATTAATGCACCACCCTTTACTTCCTAGAACTTTCTGCTGGAACATGTGGCAGGAACTTCCAAGGATGTCGCTGTGGGGCCTGGGTTACGTCACCAATGGTTCACCCAACCAAAAAATTTAATAATAGTAAGTCAAAGCAAACATGTTTGTTTTACTAATGAATATAACATGATTTTATATTAGCATGCAGAGCTGTATGCTGGTGTGACATTTAGTGAAGGGGGAAAGGTCTGTTCTAAGGGAAGGACCCTACAAAAACATCAGAGGAAAAAAATGCACCGCAGGGGTTAAAGGGGTTGTAAAGGTACAATTTTTTTTCCTAAATAGCTTCCTTTACCTTAGTGCAGTCCTCCTTCACTTACCTCATCCTTCGATTTTGCTTTTAAATGTCCTTATTTCTTCTGAGAAATCCTCACTTCCTGTTCTTCTGTCTGTAACTCCACACAGTAATGCCTTGCACACAGTAATGCGAGACTTTCTCCCTGGTGTGGAGTGTCGTGCTCGCCCCCTCCCTTGGACTACAGGAGAATCAGGACGCTCTCTACGTTGCAGATAGAGAAAAGAGCTGTGTGTTAGTAAACGTCCTGACTCTCCTGTATGGGTAAAGGAAGCTATTTAGGGAAAAAAATGTACCTTTACAACCCCTTTAAGGGAGACTAAAGTTTATGAAAGATTGTTTCCTGGTAAGCTAAGGAGGAAGACCGATGACATTATTCTCCTAAGATGTATATGAAGAGGAAGGTTTCCAAAGCTGCTTGGGACCAAGATATGTTCTACATCGAATTTAAGATATATATAATTTCACAATGTCATTTCTCTGCACAATATGTTACATTTTTGGATATGAAGCTGCCCACTGTGCTGTCACTGTGTGTGTTATATTTTAGACTCTAGGCCCACTTTGAAAAGTAAGCAGCAAACCAAGGAAGCATTGAAAGGTTTACAACTGAACACATTTCAACATTTAATTCTTCACTAAACCAGCCTTCAAAAACAATATCTGTCACTGAACTTGCAGACAAATATGCAGTGGAAGTGAGAGTGAAGAAGAAGAAGAAGAAGAAATGAATCTTGCCGCCCTCTTCCTTACAATCCTTAGTGTCTTCTTCTTTTATGTGGTGGGTCAACAATAGAAAATAGCACAGAAGGATGACTTGTTGTTATGAATCAAGGTTATTTAGCTGGAAATCTTTTCACAACACCAATTCTTTGTTACACCATTGAAATAAAAGAGAGAGAATGGAATAAGCGAAAGAGGATAAAACACAAAGGTACAAAGGATTGGCCTGCATAGTCACTAGATAAAGCTCCTTTTGTAATGGCTCTGAAAAGCAGGTGTAGAATTTACCCTGTGAGGGTGAAAGTGTGGGTCTTGTTGGAAGGTGAAATTAGCAAATGCATTGTGGAAAGCAATGCAAAGCCTTTGTCATCTCCTGAAGAATCAGCCTGAGCATTGTCATTTTGCAGTGTGAAGGATTTTTACCTTTGCCAGTGTTAGGCCTCATATTATGCTCATCTTACAATAATTAGCCCTGATTTTTCAGAACATATATTGTGTTATTAGATTAAAAGATTAAGAATGTTTGTATAGCAGCAGAAGCTAAGCAAAGCATCCACTTGTCCCAGTTTGAGGTGTTGTACTACTATGTGTTAGGAATGTGCCTCGTCGCTCGGTTCTCTGAGGTAAAAAGAAAAGCTTTTGGAAAGATGAAGCCAATCTATAAGTACGGTATGTCTCATTTTCTTAGTCAATATCATGTGAAGCTTGTGAAGGCATGGCTGCTACTGAATATAGTGTTAAAGAACACCGGACCTTGTTAAAAGTAATTCAGTTCTGTTATGTTATTGTTTATTAGACAAATTTGTGATGAACATCATCCGAACGTTGAAGGTGCTTGGAACTAAGTCAAAGAACAATGGCCCAGATTCACAAAGCACTTACGCCGACGTATATCAAGTTACGCCAGCGTAAGTGCAAATGTGCGCCGTCGTATCTGTGCGCCAGACCCACAAACAGATATGCGCCTAAAGCCAGGCTACACCCCGCCGACGTATCTTGCTTACGCCGGCGTAGGGTGGGAGCACATTTAGGCTGGGTGCATGGTGCCGCTCCCATTGATTAGCCATTCAAACATGCAAATGAGGGAAATACGGTGATTCACGAACCTGTGTGCGCCCGACGCAGGCTACGCGAGGTGCGCGTAAGTTGTACGTCCGGCGTAAAGTTATTCCCCATAAAGGAGGTGCAACCCAGCAGCAGACATGCAAAGGTCTGTACCAGGGAACACAATCTGGCGTATTTTACGTTGGACGTGTGTCTGGCTGGGCGTAGGTTACGTTCACGCCGTACAAAGTGATCCGGCGTAGTTTAGGCAGTTGTTCCGACGTGGTTGTGAGCAGGCGCAGGGGGATGTGTCCACGTCACGGCGCATGCGCAGTTTGTAATACGTATCTGTCTGGCGCTCGGCCCACGCCTACGCCGGCCTACGCCTTCGAATCCTACGCCACGCTGGCGCAGCATTGGGAGCACTGGCTTGCTGAATTCAATGCTTGCCTCTCCGCACTACGCCGGCGTGGCGTACGGCGTTTGCGCTACAGCTAGCGTAATGTGCGCCCACACTCTGTCAATCTGGGCCAATGAGTTTGTATTTCTAAGACTTGCCACAATGAGCAGATTTCTTTGGAAAATACAAAATCTGCCTCTCCTCCAAGCAACTAGCAGATGCCACAACAACGTTTCCCCTGATTTACAGTTTAACTTTTTTTTTGTTGGTATTACATTACATAGATATTACATTATTATATTACAAAGTGGAGTTCCATCCAAAAATGGAACTTCTGCTTTTTGGAACCCCCCCCCCCCCCTCTGGTGTCACATTTGGCACCTTTCAGTGGGAGGGAGGAGCAGATATCTGTCTAATACAGATATTTTGCTCCCACTTCTGGGCAGAGATACCCAAGCCACCCAAGGGTACAAGGGTATCTACACCACTTCTGGCACCTTCTTCGTCCCCCCGCTGTCTTCTGGGAGAAACACAGGTCCCAGAAGACAGTAGGGACCAGTGGGATAGCGCAGCACGAGTCTAGCATGCATAGTAGGGAACCAGGAAGTAAAGCCGCAAAGGCTTCACTTCCTGATTCCCTTTTTAACTAAGATGGCAGTGGCAGCACCCAAGAGCCGAGCGATAGATCGGCTTTGGGTGCCAACATCACGGGCGCCCTGGACAGGTAAGTGTCCTTATTTTAAAAGTCAGCAGCTGCAGTATTTGTAGCTACTGACTTAAAAAAATAAATTGGCAGACCTCCGCTTTAAGGCTGCAGGATCTCTGACACTGGCACCATATTTAGTTAAATTTGTGTCCCATAAACTTTATTATGGCTAGAGATTGTCCAATCAGTCACAGCATCAGCAACATAAGATTGTAAATATCTAGGCCTTCTCCAACCAAAACAATATAAGTTGGGAATGACTATAGCATCTGTGAAGATGTTACTAAACCCACAACAGTAAAATCAGTCTGTATATGCAGTAAAGCAAGCTTGTTATACTCACTGCATTGGCAATCCTTGTTCCTCGTGCCATTTGGGACCCTCTGGGCCGCGTTTTGACTTTTTGATTCAGTTACTAGCAGAATCTGTGAGCACACAGAAATCATGTTTCTACTGACAAAAAATTGGAATGTATTATACTGTATTATTTGATGTGTATTAATGGCGTATTTTTATGTCACACACAGACCACTTAATCCAAAAGAAAAGTTGCAAGGTCCTGATGAAGCACCTTTGTGCGAAATTTGTTGGCTACCTGCATACTGTCACTTATCTCGCTTTTGTAACTACTGTGGTCCAATTCATTTCTATAATTGTTTTTATGAATTATTAATATTAAAAACTTTTGATAATTTTGTAAAACCTTCTGTGTTTGGTGTACTTGCCTTTTTACAACATTTGACATTTTTCACTTTAAAATCCCTAAATCTGGAAGAGTGTGCATCTCTCCCAAATTGTCTCTTTTTCTTTTTATTGTCTCTAACCACGGGATTGTGAGTCAATTGGATCTGGAAACAATCCCACCATCTTTCTCTTTTTTTTTGTGGAAACTAAGGGGTTAATTCTCCACATTGTGTAAAAAAAGCTGTTTAATCCTGTATAAACAGATCCTCCTCTTCTTGCATTGTCCCCAAAACATGTCTGTATAAGACAGAGTTAGTGGAGTCAGTCTGCACATGCTCAGTGCACATCGCAGCTCCCAGAGGAGACAGAAAAGGAAGGCTTAACAAAAAAACATAAACAGGAAATGTCTCATTCTATATCAAGGACCTAGTAAATGAAATTAAAAAATATAGGAGCTATAAAAAACATCATAGGACCCACTAGAAACAGCCATGTGTTGTTCAAAGTGATAAAAGTCGGGTTGATAAAAGTCTGTAATACTTTTAGTTTGATTTAAAAAAAAAAACACAGATATGGCTGTTTTAATCTATTATGATGACTTTTTTCCACCATATACATAGCAATGTTATTTTGATTCTTGCACTGTTTATTAGTATCTTATTATTGCTGTACATGGTATGGAGAGGAGAAAAATCTTCAGACTACCTATATGAAATACAAACAGGTATCCGGTATAAAAAATCAGTAGTTGCATATTTCCAGACTTTCATTGGTTGGGAAACAGAATCTTATATTTAAGATGAAGGCATTCAAAGACAGTAGAGGTCCATAAGTAATACCAACCCTAGCAGAAATCTTGCAGAGTGACCTTGTTGAAAATGTCTATTGGCTGGATTGAATTTTTGTAGCCAGTGGTTTTCCTATGGTAAGTTTGTTGCCTGCTTGCTGTGTATGCTGAAACACACAACACAAGCCTGCCTTGGCCCTTGATTTTTGTAGTAGTAATGTAGTAGTAATTTGTATATAACATCTTACCTCTTTGATGAGCTTTAGTTATACGCTTTTCTGTTTTACTTCACTCTGCTCTCAACACAATCTTTTGCTTTTTTTTGTATTTAAATTATGAGGAATTGAAACAAAAAGTAGTAAAAGGAACTGTACAAAAATCAAGGCAAATACCGCAGTCTGTAAGAAAAAGAAAAAAAAAATTACATCGGCCACAATGGCCAGTCTTTATGAAATTCCTCCCCTAGTTGTTCTATTCCAAATAATGGATTGTACCAAATCCATAGTTTCAAAAACACAAGCAAATTTGGGATGAAATGGGGGATTTGGGGACTTTAAATGAGGCAAGGGACAACCACCTGGGTAAAAAAAATATATGGATATATTTATTGACACAACCGGAAAAACAAAGCACATTGGTGATACGCAAGTAGTGTTCAACTCTTATATATATATATATATATATATATATATATATATATATATATATATATATATATATATATACACACACACATCATGGGTGAGTTGCAATTTATACATGTAAACAAATACACATAATGGCACAAAGACAGATGCTCTTTAATGGCATAAAATCAGTTGAAATAATAATATTTGCGTATTCTGAATGAAGAGTTGACTGTATGTTGGAAACATGACTGCATCACATAAAACTCAACGCGTTTCGTGGATTCGCTCCACTTCCTTAAAGTGGAGGTTCACCCTAAAAAAATTCTAACAATACATTGAGAAGACTGATTACACTGCGGGTACGCTGTTTTTTTTTTTTTTCGTACATACCTCGTTATCGCCGTTTTATCCCTCGGCTTCCGGGTATGATTCTTGCGGGTCTGGGTGTTCCTAGTTGATTGACGTTCCTCCGACCGATGCATACTGCAAGTCACGACTTTCCGAAAGAAGCCGAACGTCGCTGCGCAGGCGCCGTATTGAGCCGACTCTATACGGCGCCTGCGCAATGACGTTCGGCTTCTGTCGGAAAGTCGTGACGCGCAGTATGCGTCGGTCGGAGGAACGTCAATCAACTAGGAACGCCCAGTCCAGCAAGAATCATACCCGGAAGCCAAAGGGATGAAACGGCGATAACGAGGTATGTACGGAAAAAAAAAAACACAGCATACCCGCAGTGTAATCAGTCTTCTCAATGTATTGTTAGAATTTTTTTTAGGGTGAACCTCCACTTTAAGAATGGATGCTAGTGTACATATGGTGCAAAGTTCAAACTGTACAGTACTATCAGATAAGGACCAATGAAGAATGTCTGTCCTGGGAGCTGAGGTATGGGACACCAACGAGAAAATCAGGCACAAGTCCCCCAAAAAAACCCACTGAAGAATGTCTGTCCCAGGAGCTGAGGTATGGGACACCAACAGGAAAATCAGGCACAAGTCCCCAAAAAAAGATAGGAATTGCCCTATTGTATTCAGTGATGATGCAGGAGAGTGATTCCAAAAGAATCTTGTGAAACCATGGTCCAGTCCGGTGTGATAAGCAGTGTGCTCAAAGGTGTCGCTCAAAGAGGTGCATTTGCCAAAACCCCTCTTTTTCTTTTCTAATGAATAGAGATGGAGGCACATCTTTGAAAACTGGAAAAACCTCAAAATTGGTGAAATTTCGAAGGCAACAGATATTGAACTCAAAAAATTCATAAAAAATTATATAAATGTATTACATGTTGTAAATACAATAGAAAAATAAACAAATAAACAAGACAACATAGAAATATGTAGAAAATATTAAATTGCAAATATGACAATGATACTGTCCGTCATACAATGCCCGTCACCAAAGGGCTGATGGCAAGTAAGACGGATAATCCGACACGTTTTGAATGTGAAACATTCTTCTTCAGAGTAGTTTACAGTATCAAATCTAAAATAAATCAAAATACAAATAATTACATATTAAACATCTAGAAAATAGCAATCACCATCCCACATCCAAAGATGTATAGGTAATAATGACTCACTTTTCATTTAAGAAATATGGGCCAGATCCACAAACGAGATACGACGGCGTATCTACTGATACGCCATCGTATCTCTGTTTCTAACTTTGAGACTGATTCATAGAATCAGTTACGTATAGCTATCCCTAAGATCCGACAGGTGTAATTGAATTACACTGTCGGATCTTAAGGATGCAATTCTAGGCCGGCCGCTAGGTGGCGAGGCCATTGCGGCCGGCGTAGAATATGCAAATGAAGATTTACGGCGATCCCCGAACGTCCCAAACGGCCCGTCGATCTAAATCTACGTAGTTTCCGTCGGGTTACGTCGCGTAAAACTAGGGCTGAGTCCTATTTGACTAAGCCATGGTAAGTATGGCCGTCGTTTACCGCGTCGAAATTTAAACCTCAACGTCGTTTGCGGAAGACGTCCGTGAATGGCGCTGGACGCCATTTACGTTAACGTCTAAGCAAATGACGTCGGTGCGACGTCAGTTCGCGCAATGCACGTCGGGTAATTTACCCGACGGAGCATGCGCAGTACGTCCGGCGCGGGAGCGCGCCTAATTTAAATGGGACTCGCCCCATTAGATTGGGCACGCCTTGCGCCGGACGGATTTAAGTTACACCGCTGCAAATTTCCAGGTAAGTGCTTTGTGGATCGGGCACTAACTTGGGAAATTTGCGGCGGTGTAACTTAAATCGGGAAAGTTAAGTTGCGCCGCCTGGCTGTGGATCTGGCCCTATGTACCCAATGTTGCAGGGTGTGCCCCTCATGATGCCCCCAGGTGGAGGTGTTCACCTTTTTACCATGCATTCAATAGCTTCTCATCCCTACAACCCATGAATGGCGTTTAGATTCCCTCACCATATCACTGTATCAGGAGAGAGCAGAATAAAAAGCCCATAAGCAAATAAGTAAAAGAGCAATTGTATTCAGTGATGAAGCAGGAGGGTGACTCCAAAAGAATCTTGTGAAACCATGGTCCAATCTGGTGTGATAAGCAGTGTGTTCAAAGGTGCAGCTCAAAGAGGTGCATTTGCCAAAACCCCTCTTTTTCTTTTCTAATGAATGGGGATGGAGGCACATCTTTAAGGTGCTTCATTTTGAGTCCCACATACCTCCCCTTCTAGCACCAATTAAAACATTTTAAAAAACAGAAAATATGTTTCCCTTCATGCAAAACAAAGCAGAACCTTTGAATTTAGATCTTCTATTTAAAATATATAAACAGTTCACATTGTGCTGAAAATGAACAGGCCCAGTAAAAAAAAAAGGACATCCAAATATGGTAATACAATGGATTTAACATTGCACTTAATCCCTCCATGTTACACATTTTTTTCCCCTATCCCTTTATATTCTATCCTTTGAAAGTTTTGCTCTGCTCATCTTTCATTAATAAAATACATTTACGTCTTTTATTAAATCAGTCTAGTTCACATCCCATGATGCTTAGCTTGTAAGGTCGCTTAGAACATAGCGAGGTCAGGGTGTGATTTAGTGCAGGGAAGGTTAGCTGAGGTTAATAGACTGGCTGCATGGGATTTTGCTATCTTCCATAGGAGGATAAAGAAACATAGTTTTCAATGAGGAACAATAGGTCTTGGGATTAGATAAATCCAAGATTCCTATTAGATGTTGATAGAGTGAGCGTTTTAACCTGACAATACTGGCAGATAAGATAATCGCATCATAGTGCCTTGTTTAGGTACAGGTGCAACATGTTTTATGCTATAGAGTTTTACTGTTTAAAATCCAATGCAGTGATGTTAATGGGAGGTTTACACCGAGTAGGATGCGGATGTATGTGATTTCTTTGTTTTCAGTGTATGTCATTTTCTCTCAATGCCTTAAATAAAAGATTTGCCACCTTAATGTGAACTTGTCACCATATCTAATTATTAAAGCAGGGGTTCACCCGAAAAAATTTTTTTTACATTACATTGAGGCTAATTACGGGAAGCAGAATCGGGTATTTTTTTTTAAATCAATGCAGTACTTACCGTTTTAGAGATAGATGTTCTTCGCCGCTTCCGGGTATCGTCTTCGGGACTGGGCGTTCCTATTTTATTGACAGCCTTCCTACGGTCGCATACAGCGCGTCATGAGTTGCCGACGTTGGGCTATTTTCGGAAACTCGTGACGCACTGTATGCGACGGTCGGAAGGCTGTCAATCAAATAGGAACGCCCAGTTTTTTGGGTGAACCTCCACTTTAACTGATAGAATGCACCAAAGGGTACTTGCTTACAAGTATATGCAATAGACCCCTAATCAGAGTAGCCCATATGTAAATCTACATTTTAAGGCAAAAGCATATTACATCCATACATTTTCAGAAATCAAACTGCATGCCTCTCAATGGCAGTTAAATGCATCCAATATGTCCCCATATCAATTCCAGCAAGCCAAACAAAAATGGCAACATCCCCATTTATAACTAGTTTTTTTTGTTAAAGAAGTGTGAAATTTAGAAAAAAAATAAAATCATCCTTACCCAGGTGGATGCAGCATTGCTGTGATGCTGCATCTGCCTCCACTGCCTCTAAGTCAAAGTCCATCAATCGCTTAGTTCTTAGTCTTCAGTGAGCAGGGAGCTAGTGGCTGTCAGCCGTCGGCTCTCTGCTCTGCCAATCCAGCGCTCACTGGTGCACCGTGCTGTGGAGGGGCTGAAAGAAGCTGACTCAGGTTCTCAGAAGTGCACTGAGAGGCTGAGCCAGCTGCTGGTGAGGCATCTGGGTGGATCCCGACATTAAAGGAGTTGTAAAGGTGGAAGATTTTTTATCTTAATGCATTCTATGCATTAAGATAAAACAACGTCTGTGTGTAGCAGCCCCCAGCACCCCCCAATTACCTACCTGAGCTCCTTCTCTCTGCAACGATGTCCACAATCCCCTCGACCATTCAGTACATGCCTTCTGATTGGCTGAGACAGAGCAGCGGCGCTATTGGCTCTCGGGGCTGTCAAAGTCAGTCAGCCAATCAGGGGAGAGAGGGTGGGGCCAGGTCGGTGCTCCGTGTATGAATGGATACACAGAGCTCTGACTTGGCTTGGGTGACCCCTGTAGCAAGCTGCTGGCTGAGGGGCACTCAAAGGAGGGAGGGGATAGGAGCAGTGAAGAGGGACCCAAGAAGAGGAGGATCCAGGTTGCTCTGTGCAAAACCAACTGCACAGAGGAGCTAAGTATAACATGTTTGTTATTTAAAAAAAAAAACAACCAAGCCTTTACAATCACTTTAACCCCTTCACACCTGCTACGGTGGGCAGGCAGTGCGCTCTGTGATCATTGAGTCCTTCGGACTCAGCTGATCACAAATGGGGTAAAGGGCCAATCACAGCAGCACTTTGGCTCATGATCAGCTGTGCCCAATGACAACTATTCACGGATGTAAACACAAGCCAGTTATCAACTTTTCTTTTCTCACGCTGACAGCCTGAGGAGAGAAGAAGAGAGCTGATAACCAGCCTGTGTTAAAGGGACATCGGCACTGATAATCAGGGCACTGATAATCAGTGTCCTGATTATCAGTGCAGTCCTAACAGTGCCCACCAGTGATGACAATTAGTGCCCACCAGTGCTGTCAATCAGTGCTCACCAGTGCTGCCAATCCGTGTCCATCAGTGTTGCCAGTGTCCATCAGCAAAACCTATCAGTGCCACCTATCAGTGCCCATCTGTGCCACCTATCAGGGCCCATCAGTGCCGCCTCATCAGTGTAGCTTCATCAGTGCCCATCAGTGCCATCTACCAGTGCCCATCAGTGAATCCTTATCAGTGCCACCTCATCAGTGCAGCCTCATCAGCGTATATAAGTGAAAGATAAAAAATACCTGTTTGCAAAATTTGAACTATTTGAAACTATGAAAAAAATGTTTGTGTTTTTATTCAAAATTTAAAAAAAAATTCCCATTTGTTTAGTAAAAATTCAAAAACTCCAGTGGTGCTTAAATACCACCAAAAGAAAGCTCTATTTTGTGAAAAAAAAATTCTTATGGTTACAGTGTTGCATGACCACACAGTTGTCGTTCAAAGTGTGATGGCGCTGAAAGCTGAAAATTGGCCTGGGCAGGAAGGGGGTGAAAGTGCCCTGTAGACGTTAGCTATTGGATGAATACAGGTCACAGCAGAACTAAGTGCACTCCTGTGACTCACAGGAAAAGTCTGGCCTACATCTTTGGGCTTGCTGGTATTGGTGTGGTGATACATTGGACTCTTTCAGCTGTGCTGGGCTTTTGGTGTGTCCTTTTATGCCGCATACACACAATCGGAAATTTCGACAAGAAAACCGTGGATTTTTTACTGACGGAATTTTGCCTCAAATTTGTATTGCATACACACGGTCACACAAATGTTGTCTGAAATTCCCATCGTCAAGAACATGGTGACGTACAACACTATTCCGAGTTTGCGTCAAATTGATTCTGAACATGTGTGTTTTTTTTGTGAAAATTTGAACCAGCTCTCAAATTTTTGCTGTTGGAAATTCCGACAGAAAATGTCCAATAGAGCCTACACACGGTTGGAATTTCCGACCAAAAGCTCACATAGAACTTTTGTCGGAAATTCCGATTGTGTGTATGCGGCATTAGGGAGAAATAGGCTGCCTCCAGGTATACCATCCCTTAGTGTATGCATGGAGGCTCTCATACACTAGAGTTAGGGTCACAGAGGGGCCATATTGAGGCACTGTGGCTTCCACATATATTTGCAAAAGGCGTGCAATTAAAAACTATGTGCCAGATTCACAGAGATCTGCGGCGGCGTAACGTATCGTCTTTACGTTACACCGCCGCAAGTTTTCAGCGCAAGTGCCTGATTCACCAAGCACTTGCGTGTAAACTTACAGCGGTGTAACGTAAAGCCGTCCGGCGCAAGCCCGCCCAATTCAAATGGGGCATGTACCATTTAAATTAGGCGCGTTCCCACGCCGAATGTTCTGCGCATGCTCCGTTTAGAAATTTCCCGCCATGCTTTGTGCGAAATTACGCCGCCCCGACGTGTTTTTTGAACGGCGACGTGCGTAACGTACTTTCGTATTCCCAGACGTCTTACGCAAAAAAAATTAAAAATAAAAATTCGACGCGGGAACGACGGCCATACTTTAACATGGCTGTTCTAAATCTAAGCCATGTAATAGCAGGCCTAAGTTTGCGACGGGAAAATCCGACTAGCAACGACGTAAGAGAATGCGACGAACAGCGTACCTTCGCGGATCATCTTAAACAGCTAATTTGCATACCCGACGCTGGAAAACGTCGCAAACTCCACCCAGCGGCCGCCGGAGAATTACACCTACGATCCGAAGGCGTACGAAGCCGTACGCCTGTCGGATCTATGCCAAAAGCTGTCGTATCTTGGTTTGAGGATTCCAAATCAAGATACAACGCGGCAAATTTGAAAATACGCCGGCGTATTTCTGCTCTGAATCTGGCCCTCTATTTTTAACCCAAATTGTTGATATATATATATATATCATAAATTTTTGCTGGCTAGCTGGTAAGTGAGTTGGAAAACAAAATGTTTGTTTTGTTTGCTTTGTACAAAGCCCCTCCATGTTCACCTAGGCTAGTTATAAATTGGGGCAGTTGCATTTTTGTTTACCAGTTTGTTATTGGTATGAAAAATTACCTTTACATTGTAGGGAATAGGTCCTACCAGTGTACTTGAGTAAATACACGTGGATACGTAAACTTGGTCTATATTGTAGAAGTTGACCACTCACAGAAATACAGCAATAGCATTGCATATGTTGCAAGTCATACACTTCTTCAGGCAGAAGAGGGCAGTGTTTATCCACAAGGCACTTTTCAATAGTAATATGACAGCATGAGTACAGTAGCACTACATAGCACAGAATGCCAGACTCCCTCTAGGAAGATACTATAACTTGTTCACACTGTCATCCCCAAATGTCCCTGCAGATATCTGGATGTCAATGGGAGACTCTTCCAGGAAGTAAGGGAAAGTCTACTCTTGCTCTCCTCAACCAGTACCTCTCCTTTATGCTATGTGATGTTCTCCCTAATCAGTGGGGGGCTCTATCCCTATCTTACTCCCACACTGTGGGCACACCGAATAATGCAGTATTCCACTATTTATGTAATTTTCAGTCTAGAGGGCTGTCAAAATTTCAAGGGATTTTGGTTAGCAACAAGATTATCCATAGCAGGAGACAATAAGTCTTCAATGGGTTCCTGGTACCCTGAAAAAAACTGCACAGTGCCTCCTTCAGGTTGTAGGGTATACTGCAGCCTCAACCAACCTATACATTAGTATCATTAGCCCTTTATCCATCTACCTCATCCATTGCAAAGAGCTGAGACAAAACTACACAGACTTACTTTTATATATATATATATATATATATATATATATATATATATATATATATATATATATATATATATATATATATATATATTTATATTTATTACTTGTGTTTGAAAGATAACAATAAGTGAGGTGATCTGGTTGATGCAACTCTCAATTGAGGCAGAGGGGATGGTATTCTGTTTGAGCAGTCTATTACACAGCATACAAGACAGCTATAGACACTGCAGGGGGTTCTCTGCACAGAGAGAAACAGCAAGTGAAGATAACTCCTGCATTGCTAGCATAAATTGCATAAATTGTAAACCCCCCACAAAAGGTGATCTATAATGTTTTTTATTATATACAGTTGCAAGAAAAAGTATGTGAACCCTTTTGGACCGATATGGATTTCTGCACAAATTGGTCATAAAATGTGATCTGATCTTCATCTAAGTCACAACAATAGACAATCACAGTCTGCTTAAACTAATAACACACAAAGAATTAAATGCTACCATGTATTTATTGAACACACCATGTGAACATTCATAGTGCAGGTGGAAAAAGTATGTGAACCCTTGGATTTAATAACTGGTTGAACCTCCTTTGGCAGCAATACCTTCAACCAAATGTTTCCTGTAGTTGCAGATCAGACGTGCACAACAGTTAGGAGTAATTATTGACCATTCCTCTTTACAGAACTGTTTCAGTTCAGCAATATTCTTGGGATGTCTGGTGTGAATCGCTTTCTTGAGGTCATGCCACAGCATCTCAATCGGGTTGAGGTCAGGACTCTGACTGGGCCACTCCAGAAGGCGTATTTTCTTCTGTTGAAGCTGTTGTTGTTTTACTGCTATGCTTTGGGTCATTGTCCTGTTGCAACACCCATCTTCTGTTTAGCTTCAGCTGGTGGACAGATAGCATTAAGTTCTCCTGCAAAATGTCTTGATAAACTTGGGAATTAATTTTTCCTTCGATGATGGCAATCCGTCTAGTCCCTGATGCAGCAAAGCAGCCCCAAACCATGATGCCCCCACCACCATACTTCACAGTTGGGATGAGGTTTTGATGTTGGTGTGCTGTGCCTCTTTTTCTCCACACATAGTGCTGTGTGTTTCTTCCAAACAACTCAACTTTGGTTCCATCTGTCCACAGAATATTTTGCCAGTACTGCTGTGGAACATCCAGGTGCTCTTGTGCAAACTGTAAACGTGCAGCAATGTTTTTTTTGGACAGCAGTGGCTTCCTCTGTGGTATCCTCCCATGAAATCCATTCTTGTTTAGTGTTTTACATATTGTAGATTCGCTAACAGGGATGTTAGCCTATGCCAGAGACTTTTGTAAGTTTTTAGCTGACACTCTAGGATTCTTCTTCACCTCATTGAGCAGTCTGCGCTGTGCTCTTGCAGTCATCTTTACAGGACGGCCACTCTTAGGGAGAGTAGCAGCAGTGCTGAACTTTCTCCATTCGTAGACAATTTGTCTTACCATGGACTAATGAACAGCAAGGCTTTTGGAGATACTTTTATAACCCTTTCCAGCTTTATGCAAGTCAACAATCCTCTTCTGAGAGCTCTTTTGTGCGAGGCATCATTCACATCAGGCAATGCTTCTTGTGAAAAGCAAACCCAGAACTGGTGTGTGTGTTTTTATAGGGCAGCTGTAACCAACACCTCCAATCTCATCTCATTGATTAGACTCCAGTTGACTGACACCTCACTCCAATTAGCTCTTGGAGATGTCATTAGTCTAGGGGTTCACATACTTTTTCCACCTGCACTGTGAATGTTTACATGGTGTGTTCAATAAAAACCCGGTAACATTTAATTCTTTAGGATACCTTCAAGCAACCATGTGTTTCAGTCATATCCTGTGGGTTATGCCGCGTACACACGATAATTTTTCGGCATGAAAAAACGTTGTTTTTAAAAAATGTCATTTAAAATGATCGTGTGTGGGCTTCACATAATTTTTCGGGTTCTGAAAAACAACATAAAAAAAAATTCGAACATGCTGCATTTTTAAACGATGTAGTTTTTCGGGTAGTAAAAAATGATCGTGTGTGGGCTAAAACGACGTTAAAAACCTGCACATGCTCAGAAGCAAGTTATGAGACGGGAGCGCTCGTTCTGGTAAAACTACCATTCAAAATGGAGTAAGCACATTCATCACGCTATAACAGACGGAAAAGCGCAAATCGTCTTTTACTAACACAGAATCAGCTAAAGCAGCCCCAAGGGTGGCGTCAGCCGCATTGAACTTCCCCTTTATAGTGCCGTTGTACATCACCGTGCTTTGCTACAGTACATGTTGCCGAGAATGTGTTTCTAGCACGACAGCATCGCTCTGATTCTGGGCGACATGGTGCCGACATCTCGCACTCGCTGGAATAGACAAAGCACATTCCAGCGAGCGCGTCATAGAAGCGACGGAAGATCCGACTTGGATTCCCGCCAATTCTAGCTGCGGCATTTGGTGAGCATCTTAACCACCTCACACTTTATCGGTTATAATTAGCACCACCCCATAGATAAAATTAAAGTTAGGCATACACCTGTTATTCCTATTATCAAGGATGTTCTACTTCTGGACAGCTTTACACTGCTGTATCCTCTGCAGTATCCCAATTTTTGTAGTTAACCCCCTGCCCTTGCACTTGCACCTTGCACATCAGTGGGATTTACCGAACCCTTGGAGAATTGAGCTTGGGCAGATTTGACTATTACTATTTGTAACTATATGCACATAAGGGAGTCATAATGGTTAATTTGTAGGCCATGCTTCATCTTTAACCTTTTGGCTGCTGCAAACTATTAATTCAACATGTCCTTTTGGAGCTTTTGAATAATCAGATGGCCTAAAAGTGCATTTTAACATGTGTGCAAGAACATGAAAATCAATGGCTGTAGCAGACATAGGGCTAAAGGAAAAATGTATATATTTATAGATATTTGTACAGTACTGTGGAAACGTTTTAGGCACTTGTGAAGAAATGCTATAAGAATAAAAATCAAAATCTAATTTGGTGTAATTACCCTTTGGCTTCAAACCAGCATTAATTCTTCTAGGTACGTTTTCACACAGTTTTTGAAGGAACTGCAGGTAGGTTGCTCATCTTGGAGAACTAACCACATATCTGTGGTTGTAGACTGCCCCAAATCCTTCTGTCTCTTCATGTAATCCCAGACAGACTCGATGTTGAGATCAGGGATATGTGGGGGCCAAAAAATCACTTCCAGGACACCTTGTTCTTCTTTACACTGAAGATAGTTCCTAATGATATTGGCTGGATGTTTGGGGTTATCCTGCTTCAGAATAAATCACTGCTGGTAGCTATAGCCGCAAGCAATGATCATTGTATTCCAACGTCTGGGAAACCTCCCACTGTCAGAATACAAAAGGCTGAAGGAAAACAAAATTGGGTAATGTATGGCCTGCCAGTCTACTGAGAGTCAAACTCTAGATAACGTATCATGTACACTAATTGCCTTTATAGTTGTTGCACAAGACTGATAGCTGCAATTGTCTAAGTGCAGATAGCCTATATCTTCTTGTCAACCAACTGGAATTAGCAAAACTGCAATATGAAATAAGGTGTCTATAGAAATTATATGAAAAGTTAAAAATCTAGCTGTATTCATCAATCATTTCACAGGGCATATAAAATTGGTGTTGGGGCAGCCATCTTGAGCACACGAAATAAAATAGCAATTTTGGAATCTAGGGCTAATTTTAGACAGGAGCCAAATATCCTACCACTCCAGCATGGTTTTGGCATATTGGAGGAAACTCACGCAAGCACTGGGAGAACTTGTAATCTCCATGCAGATAGGGCCCTGGCCAGGATAAAAACGGAGGTTTCAATTAATGTCTATGGTGTACCAACAGATTCTGACAGCTCATTGAGGACACATATGGGAAAGGTACAAAAACTTGGTTTGGTTTCAGTTGTATAACCCAAGTAAGGTGAGGAATATCTACTCCCTCCCAAGTCTCTTTTGAAGGCCTAAACTTGAACATTCACCTTATAAAACCTATCATGTTTAATTACTTGTTTACCAAAACTGTTTCTAAATGATGGCTGGTAGAATGGCTGCAGCAGCTGATTGAATGCTGGTTTTCCTGTAGAACCGTTTGACAGAAGCTGCTCTAACAATCAGGTTATGCTGAACAGACAGGGGTACATAGGGATCAAAATTCAGTAGGAATTTAGATACATATGTACCCAGCTTTAGGAGGACCTATCATTACATTATGCTATCACATAGGGGGTATGTGACAACAGTAAAGTTAATCATAAAAAAATAATAAAAAATAAATAAAGTACCTGCCCCCACATATATATGCACATATGAAGATAAATGTGTCGGCAGATTTTAGTTAGTGTCTGGCCTGGGTAGTGTTAAGGTGTGTGCTACGATTCCTGGGCTTTCTGGATGCAGCCTACCCACCAGTAGTATAAATATTGGGAAAGGCTGAGTTCAGGGTCACCAGATGGGCCACAATGGGAAGGACATGCCGTACCTACTGTGGATGAGGACTGCTGCACCTTGCAGTCCGTCTGAGGCACCGGAGATCCAGAGATCAGCCAAGACTTGGAGAACGCCAAACAATGGACTACTACCTTTCTGTGGTATGCCTGGGCAGCCAGCTAGAGATAGTTAGAGACATTCTAACATTACTGTTCAGGTTGGACTGTACTATAAAGCATTTCAGTAAGGTTGCATCAACTTTCCTGAGCCTGGTCTGAAGTTATTTAATAGTGTGTCTGTTGGCTCTGGCCTATCAAAAGAACCAGGGTCAGTAAGGCATATGTGGGGGTATGAAACAAAACTACAACAAGTGGTTCACTGGGCAAGTCAAACAGGAGAAATAATATAGTTGCTTTGGGTAACCAAAGTCGAGAACAAGCTACAATTCAACAAATCATGTAGCAATGGTACCTGGTGTAGGTGATAGGTCCTCCTAGTCAGTAAACTGGTCCCTCGCCAGTAGTTGTTTTCCAGTAGCAACTGGAACTGAACTTGTGTTACAGAGATCCATGACCTGGTCATACTGTATGGTTATGGAAGTGAAGGAGTTAACAAATGCACACATGAGGTACACTCTAGGTACACGACAGGACTCCATTCTGGTGGACTGGTGGAGTGGGAATGGGCTCAGCACGTCCTTCCTAATGCAACCTACATCAAGCTAGAGTGCATAGTGACACGGGACAGTGCTCTTCACAGCAACTTTGTATTTTATTATTGCACAGAGTGTAATGTTCACATGACTGTGTTCTCTGCCCGGTTTCGAACATTGATGAGCACATGCATGACAAAGCATAGTCCCATATGCAGGGCAAGTTGGCCCCGCCCCACAAACGGAATGAGAATGATTGCATGTGTACGAAAAACGACAGTTGTGCTACACATGTTACATGTTGCTTCGAACATCGGAGTAAATGAAATAATTCTCGGGCTATCATTTGCAAGAAAATGAGAAAATGAAAGTAAATGCTTCTGCAGAAAGATCCAACATACGTAGAATTATTATAATACACTTATGTGTAGAGATGGGGAGAAGACCATTTCAATATCAAAAAGGTCCAGGCTCTGTAGACAGACTGGGGGAGATTCAGAAAGAGATACGACGGCGTATCTCCTGATACGCCGGCGTATCTCTGAGATCCGACGGTCGGATCTATGCGACTGATTTATAAGAATCAGTTACGCATAGATCTCCCTTAGATCCGACAGGTGTAAGTGACTTACACCGTCGGATCTTAGGCTGCAATCTCGAAACGAAGATGCGATTCAGAAACGAACGCCCGCCTGTCGTTTTTTTTTTTACGTCATTTGCGTTCGGCTTTTTCCAGCATATACTTACCCCTGCTATATGCGGCGTATCCAATGTTAAGTATGGCCGTCGTTCCCGTGCCGAGTTTTGAATTTTTACGTCGTTTGTGTAAGTCGGTCGCGATTACGGATGGACGTAATTTACGTTCACGCCAAAACAAATGACGTCCTAGCGACGTCATTGGGAGCAATGCACGCCGGGAAAATTCACGGACGGCGCATGCGCATTTAAATCGGCGCGGGGACGCGCCTGATTTAAATACTACACTTCCCCTAGCCGCGGAATTTGAATTCCGCCGGGGGAGTTACGATCCGCCGGCGCAAGTTTCGAGGTAAGTGCTTTCTGAATACTGCACTAGCCTCTGAAATTTGCGCCGGCGGATCGTAAATCAGATAGATTACGCGGATCTAAAGATCCGCTAATCTATCTGAATCTAGCCCAGTGTGTGCAGGCTACTTAAAGAAAAGAGGTCTAGGTCAGGTCTACAAGTAGTAAGGCCAAAGCTAAAAGCACTGCATGCAGGCAAGCAGACGCAGGTCAAGGCTACAGGAAAAAATGTCAGAACAACACACAGGCAGTACACAACTACAAGCAAATCATTTGGGGCTGTAGGGCAGGAAGCTAACAACAACACAGGTCAAGTCTGACAACAGACAGATCAAAGCTATAGTCAAAACACACAAACAGGTCAGGGATGGGGTTGTATAGTTAGGCAGTAGGGATGAGCTTCGTATTCGAGTCAAACTCATGTTCGACTCGAACATCGTATGTTCGATCGTTTGTCGAATTACGAACGTTTTGGGCCGTTCGCGCCAAATTCAATTTGCGTTTCACGGCCCATAATTCACTGCGGCATCGCAGTACATTGCTGGCTGATGATTGGCCAAACATGCACTATGACCCCCATGCTTGGCCAATCACAGCTTGCAAAAAACGGAGAGCCATAATTGGCCAAAGCCAGGGTGGCTTTGGCCAATTATGGCTCAGGGGGTTTAGTACACGCCCCACACTATAAAAGGCCACCTGCAGGTCGGCCTTGTGTAGTGTGTTGCGGTGGTTAAAAGAGAGAAGAAAGAGAGAGAGTGTCATTTTTAGTAGGTAGATAGACCAGGCAGGCTAGTCAGTTAAAGTTACAGTGTGTAGAGGATATATATGCATCCCAGGTGTTTTATATATATTTATACACTGTATAGTTTAGCTAGATCAGCTCTTCCTAATTTACTGGCAGGCAGGTGATTGTGCTAGCTGCAGTATTCTCACGTGGTGTACTGCCTGTGTCCTCTGCAGTGTGCACCTAAAGCTATGTGGTGTGTACTGCCTGTGTCCTCTGGAGTGTGCACCTAAATATACGTGGTGTGTGTACTGCCCGTGTCCTCTGCAGTGTTCACCTAAAGCTACGTGGTGTGTACTGCCTGTGTCCTCTGCAGTGTGCACCTAAAGCTACGTGGTGTGTGTACTGCCCGTGTCCTCTGCAGTGTGCACCTAATGCTACGTGGTGTGTACTGCCCGTGTCCTCTGCAGTGTGCACCTAAAGCTACATGGTGTGTGTACTGTCTGTGTCTGTGCTATTTTTCTCAACGATTTTCATCCATATTGCAGGGACCATACATTACATTAAAGCTGCAAGCAGTTTTAAATTACTTTTTTCTTATAATCTCATTTTGTGCAGGGACAGTTCTAAACACGTGCCACTTCACAGGCATACTTTAGACACCCAGCAGGTACGATATTTAAAGGAATTTTTCATTTTTTTTTTCACTTTAAGCATCAATAAAATCACTGCTCCAGAAAATACGACTGTTTTTAAAACTTTTTTTCCATTGATACATGTTCCCTGGGGCAAGACCCAGGTTCTCAAAGACGTTTTACGACAATAACTTGCATATTAGGCTTTAAAATGAGCACTTTTGAATTTGAACGTTCGAGTCCCATAGACGTCAATGGGGTTCTAAATGTTCGCGTGAACGGTTGGTCCGTTCGAAGGTTCTGGTGCGAACCGAACGGGGGGTGTTCGGCACATCCCTATTTAGCAGTGTTTAGAGTTGAAGGCTACAGGCAAACAGTCAAACAGTACAGGTAGACAATATAATAGCACAGACAGTGATGTTTGCTTATTCCATGTTATGAACTTAACCAGTTATGTATATATATACATATATATATATATATATATATATATATATATATATATATATATATATATATATATATATATATATTTATTTATATTTTTTATTATTACAGGTAAAAAACTGGATGTTACAGTATCAGCACCCAAAAGCTTGCACTTAGAACTGCTGCTGACATATCCATTCAAAGTCGTATAATTTTTCCAGCAACAGGCCATGTTTTTTACTCTTTTGATAAATATAGTGCTTTTTTAAAAGCCTCCTATTCATTATTGTTAACAAGATGACCTAAAGTGGAACTCTTGTGTCATTTCTAGCTGTTCTAATAAAACTCATTATGTTGTAGAGAATGGCTCTGCCATATTGCTGAGCAGATTGGATAATCTGTTAAACTATAAAAGCGCAAACTGAACTAAGTAATTCTGAAAACTATACATGCTATAAAGTTTGCCCTTGAATCTAAGACTTTGGGGTATAGCTGTGCATTCTATGTAATCATCCTACTGAGAAATTTCAGACTGGAAAAATAAAAATCTCTTAGGAAAGAACATGTGGCACATGGCTGCCATCTAGTGGTGCATATTATTGTGACACCATTTAGCTTTGAGCAGGGGCTCTATGTTTAAAGCATTTGGGCTAGATTCAGCAACAACATATCTCCAGATACGCCGCCGTAATTTCAAATCTGCGCCGTCTTATCTTTACGCCGATTCTCAAAGGCAGATACGTTTAAAAAATAGGCTTCCTCCGCCGACGTAACTTGAATACGCCGGCATATAATTGTGTGCAATTTTACGCTGGCCGCCATGGGCGCTTCCATAGATTTCAGCGTAGAATATGGAAATTACCTAGATTCGCCGATTCACAAACGTACGTGCGCCCGGCGGAATTTTTTTTGTACGTCGTTTGCGTAAGGCTTTTCCGGCGTAACGTTGCTCCTGCTTCTATGAGGCGTACGCAATGTTAAGTATGGACGTGGTTCCCGCGTCGAATTTTTAATTTTTTACGTCGTTTGCGTAAGTCATGCGCGAATAGGGCTGGACGTAATTTACGTTCAATACGTCCTTGCGGCGTACTTTGGAGCAATGCACACTGGGATATGTACACGGACGGCGCATGCGCCGATCGTAAAAAAAACGTCAATCATGTCGGGTCACCAAGAATTAACATAAAACACTCCCCCTCATCCACATTTGAATTACGCGCGCTTACGCCGGCCCCATTTACGCTACGCCACTGTAACTTAGAAGGCAAGTGTTTTGTGAATACAGCACTTGCCTCTCTAACTTACAGTGGCTTAGCGTAAATACGATACACTACGCCGCCGTAACATTGCGTGCCCCTACCTGAATCTAGTCCCCTATGTATTATGTTGCATTCTCCAGCAAAGGCTAAATTCAATTACATTCCTAAAAATCCAAAGGTAGTACATCAATGTGTTTTAGGTGTATTAGAAATCTCACGCCTGTTGCATTTTTATCTGCCATTTCCCATACAAGTAGGGATGTACCAATACTGGTATCTGTCCCGTTGCTAATACAGAGTATTTTCACAAGTACTTGTACTTATGCAAATGCTCCAATATCTGAAACCGATACCTTAGTGGTGAAATTTGAGACCATACAAAATGAATGGGCTCAAATCGCACTGCAAAGAATCACATGCAATTTGAACAGGAATGCAGTGCGATTCCTGTCCGAATTGCATGCAGTTTCCCACACTGCTCCTGTGCGAACCCAGGCTTGTCATAGGGACTTCAGCCTGAGTTCACACAGGAGCGGTGCACAAAGATATCGGTACATGGTATTGGTGAGTACTTGACCAAAAGTATTGGTGCTCGTATTCGCTGGTAAAAAAATTGTATCGGTGCAACCCTAATTTATACTGTACTTCTAGGTAAAACCTTTTTATCTTAGTTTGGGATCGAGTGGGGATGGGTTGGTTTTTTCTTCTGTCTGTGTCCCCATTGTGAAGAGTCTCCCCTCTATTTTTATTGGTGGTGACCATTATCACAAAAAAAAAAGGAAGTGAAGGAAGGGACAAAATGGGAAGGGACAAAATGTTAGCGTTGAGATAAGGAGATCTTTAAATGGGAACACCAGTTCTAGGAACAACTGTCTAAGAGGGCAAATCTCCTCACTATGTAAGATTTCTTCTGACTTACTATTGTGTCTCTGGTTTCCCTGTGAAAGGTATTTTCGTAATCAAACAACAAAAAAAAAATTTTTGTTAACCCTTTCCTACTCTATCCAAAACAAAAACACATTCGCTCATAGGTGTTGTAGGCTTGTGAGTACTGAAAATCATGTCAACAAAACCAGATTTTATTGAATTGTTCCTCCTTTCATTTTAACGCAGCCCTTAATTGTTGCATCAGGTTGATTTTATTCACCACAGACATCCACTGACCAACTTTTGAGGGTTTGGGGCATTTCCACCAGTGTGGAATACATATTTTAGCGGCATTGAAAAGATAGATCAAAAGGGTCTACACCTCGAAATCAGGGTGAGGTGAAGCAAGCACTGTGTTAGTTCGTCTTCTAGCAAAATGTCTGTCAGTCTAAAGTTTCCACACTGAGGCCCAGATTCACAAAGGAGATACGACGGCGTATCTCCAGATACGCCGTCGTATCTCTGAGTTGTGCCGTCGTATCTATACGCCTGATTCTTAGAATCAGTTACGCATAGATTTCTATTAGATCCGACCGGCGTAAGTCTCTTACGCCGTCGGATCGTAACTGCATATTTACGCTGGCCGCTAGGGGCGTGTACGCTGATTTACGCCTAGAAATATATAAATCAGCCAGATACGCGAATTCACGAACGTACGACCGGCCGACGCAGTACAGATACGCCGTTTACGTTAGGCTTTTCCCGGCGTAAAGTTACCCCTGCTATATGGTGGCGTACATGCGGCTTACCAATGTTAAGTATGGACGTCGTTCCCACGTCGAATTTTGAATATTTTACGTTGTTTGCGTAAGTCGTCCGTGAATGGGGCTGGACGTAATTTACATTCACGTCAAAACCAATACGTCCTTGCGGCGTATTTGGAGCAATGCACACTGGGATATGTCCATGGACATTCGTGAAAAACGTCAATCACTTTGGGTCATGGTTATTTTACATAACACACGCCCCCCTGTTCCAAATTTGAATTAGGCGGGCTTACGCCGGCCTATTTACGATACGCCGCCGCAACTTACGTAGCAAGTGCTTTGAGAATACAGCACTTGCCCGTCTAAGTTGCGGAGGCGTAACGTAAATCGGATACCTAATGCCCGCGCAAAGATACGCGGATCTACGAGAATCTGGCCCTGAGTCTCAGGAAGAACGGATAAGGGGGCTTATGTCCAAAATATATGTAATAATGAACCGTCTGGATGTTGACAGCACCAACAAGTGGGAGAGACCGAGGGGTGAATCTTATTTAAGAGCGTAGGAACTCTATGTCAACGTGACAGGACCTTAAACCCCACCTCCTGGAATCTACTCACAAATGAGGATCGGTGAACGAAATACAAAATTCAGTCTCTTCATTCCTTTGAAAAGGCCCGGACAAGATCACATTCCCAATCATGCAGGAAGGGAGGTATAAAGCCGTCCTGGGGCTCAATCAGCTTTAAATACATTAATGACAGTAGGTGGCGGAGTGGCAAGGGGTCTAAACAGAGCCCTTACAAAAAGCAGATAAGGAATGGCTGAAGGAGGGCACATGCTTCGTCAAAGAATGCCTGATCCAATTAACCACTTATGGACAGCCGCATGACGATATAAGTCGGCAGAATGGCACGGCTGGGCACAAGGGCGTAAAAGTACGTCCCCTTTAAGATCCCAGCCTTTGGTCATGGTCCTGAACTCCGTGACCTCGCCCGTGAGACCCGTGGACCCGATCGCCGCCTGTGTCCCGCGATAGGGTCACAGAGCTGAAGAACGGGGAGATGTAAGTGTAAACAAACCTCTCTCCGTGCTTCCTAGTGAGACTGTCACTGATCGTCTGTTCCCTGTCATAGGGAAGGACGATCAGTGATGTCACATGCCAAGCCATGCCCTCACACAGTAAGAATCACACATTAGGGTACACTTAACCCCTTCAGCGCCCCCTACAGGTTAACCCCTTTACTGCCAGTGTCATTACACGATAATCAGTTCATTTTTATAGCACTGATTGCTGTAAAAATAACAATGGTCCCAAAATAGTGTCAAAAGTGTCCGATGTGTCCACTATAATGTTGTAGTCATGATAAAAATCGCTGATCGCCACCTTTACTAGTAAAAAAAATACTAATAAAAATGCCATAAAACTATTCCCAATTTTGTAGACGCTATAACTTTTGCACAAACCAATCCATAAACACTTATTGCGATTTTTTTTCCAAAAATATGTAGAAGAATAAGTATCAGCCTAAACTGAGGAAAAAAAATTTTTTTATATATTTTTGGGGGGATATTTATTATAGCAAAAAGTTAGAAATATTGCATTTTTTTCGAAATTGTCGCTCTATTTTTGTTTATAGAGCAAAAAAATAAAACTGCAGAGGTGATCAAATACCACCAAAAGAAATCTCTACTTGTGGGAAAAAAAGGATGCCAATTTTGTTTGGGAGACATGTAGCACGACCGCGCAATTGTCGGTCAAAGCGACACGGTGCCGAATTACAAAAAGGGGCCTGGTCCTTTAGCAACAAAATGGTCCGGGGCTTAAGTGGTTAAACATATGTTTTAAATAAAAGAAACACCCAAATTAACCATAAGACTTTTGTCTACTGGTGGCACCAACCTATGTCTCCAATCCAATGTGTCGCAACCCTTTCTCCATCAAGGCACCCTTTACAATTATTGACAGTCTTAAGCCACCATCCAAAATTATGGACAGTCTCGAGGCACCCTCCAAAATTATGGACAATCTTGAGGCACCCTTTCAAATTATGGACAGTCCTGAAGCACCCTTTCAAATTATGGATAGTCTTGAAGCACCCTTTCGAATTATGGACAGTCATGAGGCACCCCATTCTAAAATGTAAAAACTATTCCAATAAATGAGGCAACATCCACATGTAGGACACCCAGAGAGATGATTTATTCTTCCAAAGCAAATATACATTTGCAAACTGGTACTGATTAGTATTCCAATGTTTCTCCTCTCACTCAGTTCTTCTCCATTACTCAGTGACCCCAAAGCTGAAAGAGAGAGGAAAGGGAGGGTCAAACAAGGATGCTATGCAGGTGACTGACATTCTCCTTATCAACTGGGGATATATACAATTTTTGGGCATTTTTTGGGCATTTTGCCAAGGCACCCCTGAAGAGACCTCAGGGCACCCCAGGGTGCATGGGCGGGCACCGTGGTTGAAAAAGGCTGCACCAATCTGTGTTTCATTCTCGTGTCATTAGAAATAAAGGGTGAAAGACTCAATACCTCTGTGGCTTACAGAACATACTGTATATTCTATCTCACATTTTTAAGAAATCTCTTGATTGGTGGACTTTTTTTGCAATTCTATATATAAACTAGTATGTTGCTTGTAGCAGTGATTCTGGATTTATTTTTTGATAATGATTACATTCTTGTTCAAATTAGGACTAGAAAGAAAAAGTGATGGAGTTTACACAACACAGCATCATTACGTGTGTGCCTGGGGTCCGTTTTAATAACATTTTGTCTGCTAACATCTGATGACAACCCAACTTAAAACAAAAGCTCTTTTCAAAGTGCGATTGATCAATTGTTTTGTCACATTTTGATATATCAGCAGTACAATTCATTAAATTGTGTATGAAAAAAATTAACCGCCAACTTTGCTCCAGGTATTATGAATAACTAATAAAATGACAAGTAAAATTGCAGGCTTCAGATATTTGCTGATCTACCAGGCTTTTCCATTTTCTTTTTGCTAGGCTTTATCTATCGGGCTAAGGTGTGTGTGTGTGTGTGTGTGTGTGTGTCTGTTACTAATAAATTCAATAAATTCAATTAAGCAATAGAAACTGTTGCAGCTACATTGTATAGCTTTTTCTACATGGCTAGTTCTATTGGCTAGTTGAAGTTGTAAGTGAATGGCAGTATGGAAATCTTCCAAAACTCCCCACATCATTTATAAATACTACATACTGTAATTTTGGAGTCAGAACAGAATCAAGAAGGGCAGGCATCAGTAAAATTAAAGAGCTATATAGAACAGGGGCACAGTTACAAAGCTAAAAATGTTCTACAAAGATAAAAAAAAATGAGGAAAACAAAATCCACCAAACTTTTATATGTCTCTTCTGGGAGTTTACCAGTTTGTTAAAACATTATTTCCCTTTTTCAACCTTTATGCCACGTACACACGATTGGATTTTCCATTGGAAAAACCTTGGAGGGTTTTTCCGCCAGAATTCCGCTCAAGCTTGGCTTGCATACACACGGTCACACAAAAGTTCTCTGAACTTTCGTCCGTCAAGAACGCGGTGACGTACAACCCTACGATAAGCCGAGAAAATGAAGTTCAATGCTTCCGAGCATGTGTCGAATTGTTTCCGAGCATGCGTCGGAATTTTGCTAGTCGGAATTGCTACAGACGATCGGATTTTTCGATAGCAATTTTTTCCATTGGAAAATTTGAGAAACAGCTCTTTTGTTGGTGGAAATTCCGACAGCAAAAGTCCGATGGAACATACACACGGTCAGAATTTCTATTCAAAAGCTCACATCGGACTTTTGCTGTCGGAATCTTCGATCGTGTGTACGAGGAATTAGGAAACTAATGACAGTATTTCCCTCCAGTAGTTTGCTGGGTTTTCAGAAGACCATAAAAAGGTATCTGGCAGGGAGATTGTCTAAGTTATTTATTCTTTCCATGTAATTGGAAATCATTCATATAATTTGAAATAATAACTGAGGCAGTAAAGAAAATCAGAGGTTTGTAAAGGAGATATCTGACCACTGGACTCTCTAAGAAAGACAACAAATTGGCATGTAGTTAAACTTTCCAGCAACCAATATCAGCTTTACAGGAATTGAGAGTTTTCATTTTCACCAAATTTTTGTAATAAATCAGAAAATCTCTTCATGTTGTCAAAGTGTATTAGAGTCAACGGGGAAACCACCGCCCCTAAACACTCCTTTAATCAATGCCGTTCTTGTTCTCAGATAGCAGTGGATTTTAAAAAAAATTTGGGCTTCAGGAGAGCTAGACTAGAGATACAAAAGCAAGGGGCAGAAGGGAGAGAGGTCTACTCTCCTCCAATCTGGTATCAAGCCGGGGACCCAGCCAGCAGAGGTGACACTTGCAGAGCAGCCTTGTGTGTCATGGGCCAGTGGGGGTGAAACTTGAGAGGTATCTTGAGTGCCAAGCTAGGGACCCAGCAGAGAAGTGGGGGGCGATGCTTGAGGAAGATACTACCGTAAAGATTGGAGGAGCTCAAGGGATTCAGTGACAGTGAATCAGCAGGTCTAGTGAGAGACCAGAAGCCCAAAGCTAAACCAGACCATAAGACTACAGGTACTTATACCTCTATATTCCCCCTCATCTAGAAGAAGAGATCTCGGAAAAAGAAATCCAATGGGTGGATGAAGCTGTGCGTGGGTTTCTTCAGATCCCCCCAAGACAGATTTTCTGAAGCTGTCACCTAGGATGTCCGGAAAGTACCTGTTATTGTTGAATACCTGGGGTTACGGAAATAAGATCAACCTAGATGGTGTAGTCATCCGCCGACCAGACAAAAGGGATCTCAAGCAATTTGTCACCACGTTTAATAAGAAGGGAGCGTCTGTAAGTTTACTCCACCCAGGTACTACTGGTGAAACATCATCAAAATTCTATCATTACCACTTGGATTACAATTAAAAATATGTGTTGAGTGATGTCAAGGTAGCTATGCTGACAACCACCGCACACACACACATTTAAAGTGTTGCTAGTGGAGAACGTTCCAGAGAGCTGTGCTGCCCGGACTATGCTGGACTGAATGCTGCCAAAAGAAACATGGAGTGCCCATGCCCAAAGCTAAACCAGACCATAAGACTACAGGTATTTATACCCCTATATTCCCCCTCATCTAGAAGAAGAGATCTCAGAAAAAGAAATCCAATGGGTGGATGAAGCTGTGCGTGGGTTTCTTCAGATCCCCCCCAAGACAGATTTTCTGAAGCTGTCACCTAGGATGTCCGGAAAGTACCTGTTATTGTTGAATACCTGGGGTTACGGAAGTAAGATCAACCTAGATGGTGTAGTCATCCGCCGACCAGACAAAAGGGATCTCAAGCAATTTGTCACCACGGTTAATAAGAAGGGAGCGTCTGTAAGTTTACCCCACCCAGGTACTACTGGTGAAACATCATCAAAATGCTATCATTACCACTTGGATTACAATTACAAATATGTGTTGTGTGATGTCAAGGACGCTATGCTGACAACCATCGCATCACACACACATTTAAAGTGTTGCTAGTGGAGAACATTCCAGAGAGCTGTGCTGCCCGGACTATGCTGGACTGAATGCTGCCGAAAGAAACATGGAGTACCCATCTGAGCCATGTTGGCTAAAGTTTGAAATTGTTGGGGTGATCCACCCTGAAGGGTGACCTGTGATCTTCAGCAGGTTGTTGCTCCTAAGTGGAGCAGTCCAACCAAAAGTGACAGTTCTGCCAGCCGGAGAACCTGTCATGGTCAGAGGTAGAGGGGAAGCTGTCGCCAGTAAGGGCCTATCTGCCTAATTACCAGGGACCACAGTGAGTGACTGAAGCAATTCCTGGAGCAGAATTCTCACCAACTGGGGACGGTGAAGAATCGGGAAACTTTAGTGGGTATCAAGCCAGAGGCCCAGCCAGAGCAGCCTTGTGTGTCAAGCCAGGGACGAGCAGACCAGCGGGGGTGAAGCTTGAGTGGTATCTTGAGTGCCAAGCTAGAGACCCAGCAGAAAATTGGGGGTGATGCTTGAAGAAGATACTACCGTAAAGATTGGAGGAGCTCAAGGGATTCAGTGACAGTAATTCAGCAGGTCTAGTGAGAGACCGGAAGCTCAGTGGGCTGAAGAACTACAAGAAGTGATTGTAGTGGAATAGAAAGGAACTGTTCAGCTTTGTGTTAGGAACTGTTAAAGACTGTTGCCATAGGAGGCAACATTCCTGCACATACAGATGTGGCGTCATACTGGATGCCTTTCCCTGCATGGCTGTCCTCCTATTGAAGTCTCGGAGTCTGTGAATTGAACTTTCAACTACCTAAGGGTGCTCTGGCCAAACCTTCTCTCCCCAAAAGTTTGTTAAGAGAAATAAACTCTCTTTTGCATTCAAGAAGTGTCTGGCGCCCAATGGCTTTAATCATCTTGCACCCACCATGCCTCACTACCCAATATACACAGAAGGATGTCCGCTATCTCTGGCCCTGATATGATCGAAGGAGGCCTGGGACCTTGCTAAACGTGTTTGTTTTAAGTAAAACAAAACAAACAAAAGCATTGCAGATATAAAGAACGGTACATAATGGCATAGAAATGTGCCCCAACATGGCACAAAAGTGGTCATGCAAAGCTACACAAATCAAGAACAAGCATTTTAGAAGCTGAGAAAACTAACAGAATTCAACTACGGAGGAGTGTGTACCTGAAATAGCAAATAAGTCTGACCAACAGTTAGGTTACATAAGGCCCCGTACACACGAGAGGATCAATCCGCTGAAATTTATCCGCGGACCGGTTTCAGCGGATAGATCCCCTGGTGTGTACAACCCAGCGGATATTTATCCACGGATTTTTTTCGGGCCGATGGATTTCCAGCGGATCAAAATTTCTTAGCGTGCTAAGAAATCTATCCGCTGGAATCCAGTCCAGCGGATTGATCCGCTGGTCTGTACAGACTCAGCGGATCAATCTGTCCGATTCCATCCCTCGCATGCGTCGTAATGATTCGACGCATGCGTGGAAGTCCTTATATGACAGCGTCGCGCACGTCGCCGCGTCATCATCGCGGCGACGGCGCGACACGTCACCGCGGAGGGAATTCCGCGGGGATTTTGATCTCATGGTTAGTACAACCATGAGATCAAAATCCGCCAGAGGATTTATCCGCGGAAACGGTCTTCCGGACCGTTTCCGCGGATCGATCCTCTTGTGTGTACGGGGCATAAGAGGCCTGTTAAGTAGGAACCAGCAACGATATTGACAAGCATGTGAAGACAATATTCTCAGGAAGGGAAGTACCATTGCTGTGTCACAAATAAGAGAGAGTAATGTAGAAACAAAGGGATAGGAGAAAAAGATAAAGAAGAAAGGAAAGAGGCTAAAAAGGGGTAGAGACAAAGACAAGGAAAATGATGAGAGAGGGTAGGATAGTTCCCCAGGGGAAGAGGGTCAACATTTATGTAGTGGGCCAAAAAACAGCAGATAAGAAGATACTTTACCAAGGCAACAGTAAAGAATTGTCAAAGTCAGGTGGAAGGAAATGTTTAATCCATGAATGCCACACACGATCATTTTTCGGCATGTACAAAAAACACATTTTTTCCAACTTCATCATTAAAACGACGTTGCCCACACACCATCGTTTTTTAAAAATGCTCTAGCAAAGCGCGGTGACGTACAAGTTACAACACGTACAACGGCACTATAAAGGGGAAGTTCCATGCAGATGATGTCACCCTTGGGGCTGCTTTAGCTGATTCCGTGTTAGTAAAAGACGATTTGCACTTTTCTGTCTGTTACAGCGTGTTGAATGTGCTTACTCCATTATGAACGGTAGTTTTACTAGAACGAGCGCTCCCATCTCATAACTTGCTTCTGAGCATGCGCAACGTCGTTTTAGCCCACACACGATCATTTTTTACAACCCGAAAAACTACATCGTTTAAAACGTCGCTAAAAAATGCAGCATGCTCGGAAAAAAAATTGTCGTTTTTCAGAAGCCGGAAAATGATGTGAAGCCCACACACGATAATTTTAAATGACATTTTTTTTAAAACATTGTTTTTTTCATGCCGAAAAATGATCGTCTGTACACGGCATTAGAAGTGTAAAGCAACTCTTGTCAGTAAAACCATTTAATTAAAAATGTGTCATGTGTGCCTCTATCAGTGGCTATCAGATCTTCCATCTCATAAATATCATACATTTTTGCCCACCACATAGCAATGGTGGGCTGCTGTTATTGTTTCCAACATCTGGGATACAACTTCATGCTGCATTGATTAAATGTGGCAAGACTGAGAACCAATAATGCAGTGTACATCCGATCAGGCTTTTGCCCAGCCAAATTACATCGGAATTATATCGGAAAAAAAAAGAAAATTGTTCTATATCTAAACTCCGATGGAATTCATTCGAATTTCCAATGAAAAAACTCAGATGGGGCTGCACACGATCGGAAAATCCGATGGAAAAAGTCCATCGCAAAATTCCGATTGTGTGTACGGGACACAATGGCTGCGCTGCTTTCAATCAACCAATGAATGAGCCGGGAAGACGGCCGAGAAGCCTGCCTGTTCACGGCACGGGACTTTCGAGAAGTCAGGTAAGTAAACGGGGGGCTCGGGGGGGTGCTAATCAGCAGATGTTTTTTTACCTTAATGCATAGAATGCATTAAGGTGAAAAAACTTTTACCTTTACAACCCCTTTAAGTTAGGAGCAGTAGGATAGCTTCCACAAACAAAAGCTGCCCCATATTGCATTTTTTTCAAAATTGTAGCTATATTTTTGTTTATAGCGCAAAAAATAAAAACCGCAGAGGTGATCAAATACCACCAAAAAAAGGGCGCCAATTTTGTTTGGGAGCCACGTCACATGGCCACACAATTGTCAGTTAAAGCAGCGCAGTGCCGAATCGCAAAAAGGGGCAAGGTCCTTAACCTGCATAATGGTCCGGGTCTTAAGTGGTTAAGCACAGAAGTATAAATGGACATAAGACCTGGTTTACTGTTCAGAACATCAATGTCAAGTTAAAAAGAAGACAATTATATCCCAGATGAAACACGTCAAACGCTGTTTAAAACAAAGGCTAAAACAATTCAGATTTCAGCTCTACCTTGCATTTTAATGTAGTGTCATTAGTGTAAAAAAACAAAGTGTTTCTGCGTAAGATGTTTCATCTGGTCACCTTGATGGGAATAAACCGTTAAATGACACATGCACTTGAAAATTCTGTTAATCCACCCCACTTTCCTCTCCACGATTAGTCTTTGAATCTTTAGCTCACAGGCTCGAAAATATATTACAAGCTCTATTTTTGGCTTAATGATCCTATGACTTATTCTAATCTGCAGACACACGGGCATATTTCATATAACAGAGAGATAAAAAGAGAGGGAAGCAAGTTTAAATGATGGATCTGGAGTGGAATACCTAACTTTTAATTGAAAAATAATTATATCCACTTAATCACTTCAAATGAGGGTTGTAATTCGTGTTCAGAACATAATAGCAGAATACAGAGACTGCAGTGCCAGTAATAATGAGAACCTGGCTCTGCATCATTTGCTAATAGCAGAACCACTCCTTTACCCTATTGTCTCACAGATTAATTCCAAGGAGGCCTATTAGTTGGGAGAAATTGGTTTTCCCATTAAGAACTTGTGTTGGAGAATGAGTGACGGATGAGAGGAGCTCTTCTGATAATGCCACTGCTTTGTCAATTTGTTTCCAATTGTTTTATTGGGTAATTGCTCCCGCTGGAAGCTTCTGGTCAATTTAATCTGAAATGTGATCCTCAGCCAAGCTTTAATGATATGACCTGAAAATTAGGGGAATTTGTGACACTGAATCTCGGTGTCAAAAGCCCAAGCCGTCTCCTCCTAAATATTGCCATGCTCATTTAGTTATTGCGTCATCTAGTTAGCCTTTCACACAGAATTTAACCACAATAAATGATTTTGGTTTTCCATTAACTCACGCAGTTTGTTTTGTTTGCTGCCACTGCATAGATGTATGTATGCCTATGTGCTTAAATATACTCAATGTAATTTTGTCCACCTCGCCTTTTGAATTCTAAAGAAAATGTTTTACAAAAGCATACAACATGGTTAGGAATTTTTCAGCCAACGATAAAAAGCGAATTGTACTTGAAAACACTGTGTACATACAACTCAAACTTTCTTTCAAGGTGATATCAAGGATGTTGCTACAACACCAACTGGCAAACTGAGGAAGCTCAAGGTGGATCAATCTTCCATTCGGCTCCAGCTGTGCTTGCATAATGGCAGTGCCAATGGCACTCAGCAGAGCCAGCAGATCCTCTTCTACTAGAGCTGATGACGCCAATGGTCTAATAAATATGGCTGGGTCCACCAACTGCTTATATAATGCGGTACATCAGCACTTATGACCAATGTAAGATAATACACTGCCCATCACCATAAGAGCAAATTTCTCAACTGACCACAAACGTAAGGGGAGACAACACTGGCCACCAACCTAAAAAGCACTTCTTCACTGATAACCACTGGAAGAGGGTACATAGGGCATAAAGGGGCATATTTCTACTTACCAACATTGTAAAGGGCCTTGCACTGAGCACAAAAATAAGGAAGCACTTATCCACTAGCCAGCATTGTAAGGGCAGCTACACCAACATAAGGGGCCACTTCTGATCACTTCACTTTGAAAGCTGTGCTGACTCTACATACCGATGGCATTTGCACTCTATAAACTATGCTGTACACTACATAGTCTGGAATGCTTTACTCCGCAATATGCTGTACATTGCACACTTCTGACCAATTCACTCTCCAAGTCCTGACTGTTTCATCCTATATGATATATGAAATGTTGTACGGTTGCATACTCCTGACTATTACACTTTGTAAGCTGTACTGTACATTACATACTCCTAAACAAAGTGTTTAATGTCTGGTTAATAAGTAGTCCCTGACTATTTTACTGAAGTTCTCCTGTGAGGTAGCCTCAAACAAAGTGGTTGCTTTAAGTCTCTATTTGGCATTTTACGTGTTTTGTTGCCTCACAACCTGGAATTAACATGGATTGTTTGAGGATTTGCATAATTTAATTTACAGAACATGCCCACAACATTGAAGATGTGTTTTTTTTTATTATTATTATTATTGTTAAGCAAACAACAAATAGGACAAAATAACAGAAAAAGTCTATGGGCCGGATTCAGATACATTGCAGTATCTGCCGGCGCGGTGTAACGTATGTCAGATACGGTACGCTGCCGTAACTTTGGGCGCAAGTTCCGTATGCAGAAAGAAATTGCGCCCTTTGTTACGGCGGCGTAACGTATGTGTGGCGGCGTAAGCCCGCCTAATTCAAATGGGGATGTTGTGGGCGTGTTTTATTTAAATTTCACTTGACCCGGCGTATTTTACGTTTTTTGTGAACGGCGCATGCGCCGTTTATGAAAGAATCCCGGTGCACATGCTCGAAATTACACCGCAAAGCCTCATTGGTTTCGAAGGTGAACGTAACTTACGCAAAGCCCTATTCGCGAACGACTTACACAAACGACGTAAAATTTCCAAAACTCTGCGCGGGAACGACGTCCATACTTAACATTAGCTATGCCTCATATAGCAGGGGTAACTTTACGCCGGAAAAAGCCTAACGTAAACGACGTAAAAAAATGCGCCGGCGGGGCGTACGTTTCTGAATCGGCTAAATACCTAATTAGCATATTCCTTGCGTAACTATACGGAAGCGCCACCTAGCGGCCAGCGTAAATATGCAGCCTAAGATACAACGGTGTAAGACACTTACGCCGGTCGGATCTTAGGGAAATCTATGCGTAACTGATTCTCTGAATCAGGCGCATAGATACGTTGGCCCGCACTCAAAGATGCGACGGCGTATCTGGAGATACGCCGTCGTATCTCGTATCTGAATCCGGTCCTATGTGTATAACTATTCACCCCCCTAAAGTCAATACTTTGAAGAGCCACCTTTTGCGGCTATCACAGCTCCAAGTCACTTTGGATAAGTCTCTATGAGCTTGCCACATCTTACCACTGGGATTTTTGCCCATTCCTCCTTGCAAACCTGCTCCAGCTCCTTCAAGTTGGATGGTTTGCACTTGTGAATAGCAATCTTTAAGTCTGACCACAGAATTTCTATTGGATTGAGGTCTGGGCTTCGACTAGGCCATTCCAACACATTTATGTGTTTCCCCTTAAACCACTCAAGTGTTGCTTTAGCAGTGTGTTTGGGATCATTATCCTGCTGGAAGGTGAACCTCCGTCCTAGCCTCAAATCACACACAGAGTGGTACAGGTTTTGATCAAGAATATCCCTGTATTTAGCACCATCCACCTTTCCCTCAACTCTGTCCAGTTTCCCAGTCCCGACTGCTGAAAAACATCCCCACAGCATGATGCTGCCACCATCATATTTCACTGTGGGGATGGTGTTCTTTGGGTGATGTGATGTGTTGGGTTTGCACCAAACATAGCGTTTTATTTGATGGCCAAAAATGTTAGTCTCATCAGATCAGAGCACCTTCCTCCATACATTTTGGGAGTCTCCCACATGCCTTTTCGCAAACTCAAAATGTGCAAGTCTCTATGCTGCTTCTGTGATTAATGCCCTCCTTGCCAGGTCTGTGAGTTTTGCTGTGCCGCCGTCTCTTGGCAGGTTTGCTGTTGTGCCATGTTCTTTCAATTTGATTAGGCTAGATTTGATAGTGCTTCTAGGGATCATCAAAGATTAGAATTTTTTTATAACCTAACCCTGACTTGTACTTCTCAACAACATTGTCCCTTACTTGTTTGGAAAGTTCTTTGGTTTTCATGACAGTGTTTGGTTAGTGGTGCCTCTTGCTTAGGTGTTGCAGCCTCTGAGGCCTTTCAAAAAGGTGTGTATATATAATGACAGATCATGTGACACTTATATTGCACACAGGTGGACATTATTTCACTAATTATGTGACTTCTGAAAGTTGCACCAGAGCTTTTTATGGGCATCATGACAAAAGGGCGTGAATACATACGCACATGCCAAATATAATTTTTTTATTTCTGAAAAATAGTTTTATGTATATATTTTTAATTTTACTTCACCAACTTAGGGCCAGATTCTCAAAGGCGTTACGACGGCGCAACACCATTTGCGCCGTCGTAAGTCCTTATCTGGCCCAGGGTATCTATGCGACTGATTCTAAGGCCCCGTACACACGACCAAACATGTATGCTGAAACTGGTCCGCGGGCCAGTTTCAGCATACATGTTCGGTCGTGTGTAGGCGCGAGCGGGCCGAATTCCAGCAAACATTTGCCCGCCGGGCCTTTTCCCAGCGGGCAAATATTCCTGGACGTGTTTTAAAACCGTCCACTGGAATCCTGCCCGCTCGGACATGTACGGTCGTCAGTACAGACCTGTCTGTACATGTCTGAGCGCCCGCCGTCCCTCGCATGCGTCGAATGACTTCGACGCATGCGTGGAAGCCTTTAAATGGCAGGCCCGCCCACGTCGCCACGTCATCGCCGCGTCATCGTCGCGGCGACGACGCGGACACGCCCCGCGTAGTGTTTACGCGCGGACTTCTGTACGATGGTTAGTACAACCATCGTACAGAAGCCCTCTGGCAGGCATGTACGGTGAAAACGGTCCGACGGACATGTTTGCTCGTGAGTACCCGGCCTTAGAATAAGTTACGCATAGATTCCCATTAGATCTGACAGGCGTAAGGCTCTTACGCTGTCAGATCTTAAATGCATTTTTTTTTCCCGCCGCTAGGTGTCGCATCGTCGTTTTCCCCGTCGTCTATGCAAATTAGCCTGGTACGCGAGATTCCCGAACGTACGCGCGGACGACGCAGTGATTTTACGACGTTTACGTAAGCATAAACTTGCCCCTGCTATAATGAGGAGCAAGTTTACGTAGGTCCGTCGTATGTCATGTTAAGTTTGGCGTCGGGTCAGCGTCGGCTTTTTCCGTTGTTTACGTCGTTTTCGTAAGTCGCTCGAATAATACTTCTTTACGTCAATGATGCTCAAGTCGGCGTCATTGACGTTTTCCATCGTGAGCTGGAGCATGCGCACTGGGCTATTTTCTGCCCGGCGCATGCGCAGTTCGATCGGCGCGGGGGCCGCCACCTTTGAATTACGAGGCCTTACGCCGGGCCAATTACACTATGCCGCCGCAAATTACGGAGCAAGTGCTTGCAGAATACGGCACCTGCTCCAGTATTTGCGGCGGCGTAGTGTAAATGGCTTACGCTTAGCCGCCGCAGATTCTACAAGAATCTGGCCCTTAGACTATTGTGTTCTGATCCATCACATATAATTCAGATTAACCACTTAAGCCCCGGACCAATATGCTGCTAAATGCCCAAAGGCGTTTTTACAATTCAGCACTGCGTCGCTTTAACAGACAATTGCGCGGTCGTGCAACGTGGCTACCTAACAAAATTGGCGTCCTTTTTTCCCCACAAATAGAGCTTTCTTTTGGTGGTATTTGATCACCTCTGCGGTTTTTATTTTTTGCGCTATAAACAAAAATAGAGCGACAATTTTGAAAAAAAAACAATATTTTTTACTTTTTGCTGTAATAAATATCCCCCAAAAACATATATAAAAATATTTTTTTTCCTCAGTTTAGGCCGATACGTATTCTTCTACCTATTTTTGGTAAAAAAAATCGCAATAAGCGTTTATCGATTGGTTTGCGCAAAATTTATAGCGTTTACAAAATAGGGGATAGTTTTATTATTATTTTTATAAACGAATAGCCGCGCCGTCTTCCCGGATCGCTCCCCGCGGGAATCCGACCGCCGCATGTAGCGGGGGGGGGGGGTCCCGATCGTACAGTGGGTGACTGCGATATTGTGTCAATCTCGCTCCCTTTCTCGGGGAGATTGACCACCTACGAGCCCCATCGCGGGATCCAGCGCCGAGCTGGCTTGCCGCAATGGAGACAAAGCCGTCATAGAAGCGACGGGAGATCCGACTTGGATTCCCGCCAATTCTACATGTGGGCGGCGTTTGGTATGAATCCTGAGGGGGAACTCCCCGCCGGATTTTAAATAAAAATCCGGCATGGGTTACCCCCTCAGGAGCATACCGGGCCCTTAGGTCTAGTATGGGTTGTAAGGAGACCCCCCCCTATGCCGAAAAACCGACGTAGGGGGTCCCCCTACAATCCATACCAGACCCGTATCCAAAGCACACTACCCGGCCGGCCAGGAAAGGAGAGGGGACGAGCGAGCGGCCCCCCCCTCCTGAGCTGTACCAGGCTGCATGCCCTCAACATGGGGGGGTTGGGTGCTCTGGGGCAGGGGGGCGCACTGCGGGGGCCCCCCCACCCCAGAGCACCCAACCCCATGTTGATGAGGACAGGGCCCCTTCCCAACAACCCTGGCCGTTGGTTGTCGGGGTATGCGGGCGGGAGGCTTATCGGAATCTGGGAGCCCCCCTTTAATAAGGGAGCCCCCAGATACCAGCCCCCCACCCTAAGTGAATGAGTATGGGGTACATCTACCCCATACCCTACCCCTACCTACCCATTCACCTGCAAGCAAAGTGTAAACACAAATAAACAACACAGGTTATTAAAATATTTTATTAGTCTGCTCCGGGGCCCCCCTCTCTTCTTTAGCTCTTTCACGAGGGGGGGCTTGCTTCTTTGACGTCTTCGGGTGGGGGCCGCTCTTCTTCCCGCCATCTGGTTCTCTTCCGCCGACGTCTTCGGCGGGGGGTGGTGTGCTTCTGTCTTCTTCTTACTTCTTCTTCTGTCTTCTTGCTTGTTCTTCTGTCACCTTCTGCTGTCTTTGTTTCTCCTTTCCTTTAGGTGTTGACACGTCGCTTCTTCCCGCTGCAATGCCGGGTGCGGCGGCTCGCACCGACTTATATAGGCCACCTACGACGTCACAGTCCCATCATGCTCCGGTACCTACCCACGTGATACCTACCCACGAAGACGTCGGAGGAAGCCCGGCGGAAGAGAACCAGATGGCGGGAAGAAGAGCGGCCCCCACACGAAGACGTCAAAGAAGCAAGCCCCCCTCATGAAAGAGCTAAAGAAGAGAGGGGGGCCCCGGAGCAGACTAATAAAATATTTTTATAACCTTGCAGGTGAATGGGTAGGGGTACGATGTACCCCATACTCATTCACTTAGGGTGGGGGGCCGGTATCTGGGGGCCCCCTTATTAAAGGGGGGCTTCCAGATTACGATAAGCCTCCCGCCCGCATACCCCGACAACCAACGGCCAGGGTTGTCGGAAAGGGGCCCTGTCCTCATCAACATGGGGGCAGGGTGCTCTGGGGTGGGGGGGCCCGTGGGGGGGCCCCGCAGTGCGCCCCCTGCCCCAGAGCACCCAACCCCCCCATGTTGAGGGCATGCAGCCTGGTACGGCTCATGAGGGGGGGGCGCTCGCTCGTCCCCACTCCCTTCCTGGCCGGCCGGGTAGCGTGCTTTGGATACGGGTCTGCTATGGATTGTAGGGGGACCCCCTACGTCGGTTTTTCGGCGTGGGGGGGGTCTCCTTACAACCCATACCAGACCTAAGGGCCCGGTATGCTCCTGAGGGGGGAACCCATGCCGGATTTTTATTTAAAATCCGGCGGGGAGTTCCCCCTCAGGATTCATACCAAACGCTGCCCACGTGTAGAATTGGCGGGAATCCAAGTCGGATCTCCCGTCGCTTCTATGACGCGCTCGCTGGAATGTGCTTTTACTATTCCAGCGAGTGCGAGATGTCGGCACCCTGTCGCCGAGAATCAGCGCGATGCTGTCGTGCTAAAAACACATTCTCGGCGGCAAGTATTGTACCTGTACGCCCATATGCCGGTACGTGCCATTTTGTGGACGTACATATACATGCCGCGGTCGGCAAGTGGTTAAAAAAAACCTTGAACTAAAGGCTGTAATGTAACAAAATAAGTAAAAAGCCAAGTGAGGTGAATACTTTTGCAAGGCACGGTACTTGTGTGGTGTATAGATCAAGTAGGCTTAGGTTTTATTTAACCATGCCACTTTAACCACTTGGGATCCGCCTGCCGTCAATTGACGGCTACAGTGCGGATCCCAATTTCCAAACCGCCGTCAATTGACGGCCGCCCCTTAGGGCGGTCCCCGCGCGCGCTCCAGAGCGCGCTGCGGGGAAAATCTGTGTTGGCCGTGTCCCTCGGACACAGCCAATTACAGATCGCCGCGAACGGCCAATCAGAGTGGCCGTTCGCGAGGCGATCTGTGCGGCCAATGAGAGAGGATCTCATATGTAAACATATGAGATCATCTCTCATTGCCGTTTTACACAGAGACAGCGGTGCTGTCTCTGGAGAGGAGACGGATCTGTGTCCCTTGTACATAGGGACATAGATCGGTCACCACCCCAGTCACCCCCCCTCCACCTACAGTTAGAACACTAAGCAGGGATACATTTAACCCCTTCCTCACCCCCTAGTGTTAACCCCTTCAATGCCAGTCACATTTATACTGTAATTAGTGCATATTTATAGCACTGATCGCAGTATAAATGTGAATGGCGCCAAAAATGTGTCCGATGTGTCCGCCATAACGTCGCAGTCCATTAAAAATCGCAGATCGCCGCCATTTCTAGTAAAAAAAATAATTAAAAAAAAATAATTCTGTCCCCTATTTTGTAAGCGCTATAACTTTTGCGCAAACCAGTCGCTTATTGCGATTTTTTTTTTTTTTTTACCAAAAATCCTTAGATCTCGGCCTAAACTGAGAAAAAAAATGTTATTTTTTTTTTAAATTGGGATATTTATTATAGCAAGAAGTAAAAAATATTGTATTTTTTTCAAAATTGTCTCACTTTTTTGTTTATAGCGCAAAAAATAAAAACCGCACAGGCGATCAAATACCACCAAAAGAAAGCTCTACTTGTGGGGAAAAAAGGACGTCAATTTTGTTTGGGAGCCACGTCGCACGACCGCGCAATTGTTAGTTAAAGCGATGCAGTGCCGAAAGCTGAAATTTCACCTGGGCAGGAGGGGGGTATATGTGCCCAGTAAGCAAGTGGTTAAACCACACATACTGTTTAGTATGATATGACCACACATAATACACTCTGTTAAACCGCTTAGGTATGAACAAACCCTAAGGCCCCTTTCACATTGAAGCGTTTTTCATGCGGTACAGCGCTAAAAATAGCGCTGATATACCGCATGAAAAATCATGCCCTGTAGTGTTCAATTTGAAAGCCTTTCACACTGAAGCGGAGCGCTAGCAGGAGAGCTCCAAAAGTCCTGCTAGCCGCATCTTTACTGCGGTATAGGAACGGTGTGTTCACCGCTCCTATACTGCGCCTTCCCATTGAAATCAATGGGAAACCGCGGTAATACCGCCCGCAACGCTGGCGGGGGTTAAAACCTCACCACTAGCGCCCGAATATCGCGGTAAATACGACGGTATAGCGGCGCTACAAATAGCGCGGCTATACCGTCACCGCGGCTCCACGTCTCAATGTGAAAGAGGTCTAAGGAAGTGTTTTGGTGTTAATATCTCCATTATGCTGGTGACTTCCTTGGTGTACAAAATTATTGGTATGCAAATTGTTTCACTGCCCACCAAGCATTATTGAGAAGTGGTATAGCTGCTATTATAAAATAGAAAGGAGAATCCTTAGATCTTGGTAAAAGGCAACATTTTGCTATCCAGCAGCTCTGCGCCTGAATGGGCCAAAAATTGCACAGTCTGCTTCAAACCTGATTATCCCCTACAGCCTTTTTGGGCCTTAGTGCAGCAGCATAACCATCCTTTTAACTGTCCTAGAAACAAATACTTTGTTCACATGAGACATTCAGGGAACAGTTTCAGCAAGACAAACTTTGAAGGCAATTTACATTAAGAAAAATATTTTAAAGATGACATTCTGTTTAAATACCGGGACTCCAAATTTCAAACCTTGAACGCACTATATTCACTCGAACTGCCTTTAGATCCCAAAGTGAGTATCCTGGGCATTCTCCCTGAGAACATGGGGCCAGATTCACAGCGGAGATACGACGGAGTATCTCAGATACTCCGTCATATCTCAGATACTCCGTCATATCTCAGATACTCCGTCATATCTCAGATACTCCGTCGTATCTCTCAGAGTATCTATGCGACTGATTCATAGAATCAGTTACACATAGATTGCCCTTAGATCTGACAGGTGTAATTGTTTTACACCGTCGGATCTTAGGATGCAATACCGCGGCCGCCGCTGGGTGGAGTTCGCATCGTATTCCAGCGTCGGGTATGCAAATTAGCAATTACGGCGATCCACGACGGATTTTCGCGTTCGGTATGTCGTCGCTAGTATAGTTTCCCGTCGCAATTTTAGTCGTCGTTTGACCTGCCCTAACTTTAGTCAGCACAAAAAATGTTGTCTTGCGTAAAACGTCCGGGAATACGAAAGTACGCTACGCACGTCGCACGTCGTCGCCGTTCGAAAAAATGCCGTCACTTCGCGCAAAGCACGGCGGGAAATTCAAAACGGAGCATGCGCAGTAGGTCCGGCGCGCCCCTTTGAATTACGCGGGGTTACGCCGGAGGCTGCCAGCGTAAGTTTTCACGCAAGTGCTTGGTGAATCAGGCACTTGCGATGAAAACTTGTGGCGGTGTAACGTATCTACGATACGTTACGCCGCCTCGATTCTACGTGAATCTGGCCCTAGGTTCCTGGATCCCTCCTGTTACCCATTATGAAGCTGCTTTTTGTAACCCAGAAATTGATAGCACTAAAATAGAATTCTCCAACTCCCCCAATATTCATTCAGAGAGATATTGTTCACTCTTTACTGGAAAGGGAAAAAACTTGCTTTTCAGCACAAAAGATGCCCAGAAACGTTCTTGATACTTTAGACACCTTGGATGGCTTCTGCCTTGACAGCCTTCCACCCTTTGTCTGAGCTATACTGTTATACTAGAATGCCTAGATCTTTCCGCTACTTGAAAATGTGAAACTCACACAATGTCAATTTTGTAATATAGGAAAATTATCTGCATCTTCAACATTTCAAGACCTATTCTTCTTTTATGAGTATTTGATTCCATTTTACAGTGTATGTGTTGTGCTATACTGTACTGCTACAAGTACCCTTTAGCAACAAGGAATTAATGTGATTGGTTATCATTATGCTCAGGGATGGACTGGCCATTGGGACTACAGGGAGTTTCCCGGTGGGCCGATGGCTCAGTGGGCCGGCTTCAGTGACAGCAGACTGACGCCCCCCTCCGCTCCTCTGTCTCTCCCTCCAGGCAGCGCTCACCTGGGGGGAACAAAGAAGCAGGGGAGGACCAGAGGAGCAGGGGGGGGCGACAGAGGAGCATGGGGGTAGGGGACAGACCGCTGACTCAACAGCTATGGTCTGGGAGTTTCTCACTTCTACCTAATCTTGTCCCATAGGGGGGCACCAAACTGATTCTTTGCCCCGGGTGAAATAATGTCTAGCTTCCCAACTGGTACTGCCTATAAGAGTACCAGTACCAGCCGTTCTACTCTAATAAAGTAGAACGGCTAGTGGCTAGTGAAGGGGGAGAGGGGGTGCGGGGGGTGTCCGGCCGCCATGGGAGAGACCTGTCAAAGTGGGCCAGTCTGGATGAAGTCCAGGGCCAAATTTCTGTCCCAGTCTAGCCCTGATTATGCTCTTCAAGTCAATTGTATACCCTCTATACTCCAACAGTGCCTTTGAACTATTTTTTTTCTTCTTTTCCACATAAAGCATGCACTGTATATTTGACTTTTTTGTACTGTTTATGTAAAACAAAATTTTGTAAAAACTATACTATTGTATTAATTCTATTTAAAAGACAACTGGTTTAAAAACAAGATGACATTAAAACATATGGAGAGGCATAACTAGCTTTCCTTGGGACTCAGGACTTCACTACCAGAATACACTTAGTTTTCTTGCTGACAATGGCAGACAATGCCAGTCATAAATGTCTGAGTTGTCCTCTCTATACAAAACTTGAAATATTTGCACGGAATCCAAAGCCATGGTGAAATATCATGGATCTAATACCCTGTACACGCGATCGGATATCTGATGGAATCTAATCCGATGGATTTTTTCGTTGGATATCCGATGAAGCTGACTTTTATCAGTCTTGCCTACACACTGTCAGTCAAAAATCCGACCGTGTCCAACGCAGTGAGTGCTGAGAAAAATTAAGTTCAATGCTTCCGAGTATGCGTCGACTTGATTCTGAGCATGCGTAGATTTTTGACCGATGGAGTTCCACACAGACGATCGCATAGTCACACAAATGACTATGGTTCAGTTAAAAATGAACACAGTGAGTGATCGGTACTGATCACTCACTGTGTTCATTCAGAAAAGTTAGGACTGGTAAATTACATATTTGTTGGCCTCTTCCGCTCGCTCACCATCTTGAAACCCCCCCGCAGAAGCTGACAGAAGAAAGGAAGGGAGGAAGCCAGGAGTGCTGAGGGAGGGTTGGACCATGGGAGCACTCAGGAGCCTGGTGGCAGCAGGAAGCAAGTAACCTGGACAGGAGGGGAGGTGGGGTGGCATATGGAGGGACTGATGTCTTCCATTTACCTCCTGCAGCCGCTAAATGCCAATAGGAGGGAGAGGAGGAGAAGCTGACTTTCAGCGGCTGCAGGAGGAAAAGGGAGGGCATTGGTTGCTCTATATGCTGACCCCCGTCACCCCTCCTATCCAGGTGTAGAACTAAATGCGACAGGGGAGCCGCCAGGGCCCCCCTGGATCATGGGCCTGGGTCACAGTTGTGACTCCTGCGACCCTTAAAGCTACGCCAGTGATATATAAGAATGACATACCATTATCAGAACCCTGGACCTTTAATTTAAAAGTCTGATGCACTACCAACTCTGCTATGCATACGTTAAATAGTAAATCAGTTTAAAAAAGATGACCATCGATTTTAACCAATCAAGAAAAAACACCATAAGCAAAACCCTTTTCCGACAGTTGATCGAAATGAAGGGCGATTCTCTTCAACAGAGAAAACATATTCCTCCTGATCCCCTAAGGCAAGCAGACATTTCCAATATCAACACTCTCTCATGTTATTACTTATAAATGTTGATATTCAGTTCTATGCTGCACATTTAGGAATGCATCCAACTTTTTTAAAAACAAATACCCGAGCTGGCAAGGGCTCCGGCTTCACCTGGCTTGTGAAAAAAAACAATGCTATTGTTGTTTAATGTTCAATCAGAATAAAAGGCAGATCAGCATAGATGAGATTGGTCTAGAAAGTGTGAATGGATACCATCAAAACCAGTAGAAAGAGGGCTGGATTTGTATGGTAAAGTAAATAGTCTGAATGTGCATGTGATTAGTCTTATATTATAATCTGAGTACCTACACTGTGCCCTCCTAGTAAGGCTCAGGTGAAAGCACATGCTTTATCCAGTGCATCCAGCAGCATCGTGAATGACTAGTGCAGCTAAGGCCAAGTTCCCAAAAGCTCTTTCTGCAGTCTATCCTGTGTTTGTTACTAAAGTCATTCTACTGTCTCACTATACTACTACACTAGTAATAGTTGGTGCAGTTACAGATTTAGACACCTTGGCCCAGATTCTCAAAGGACTTACGACGGCACAGCGCCATGTACGCCGTTGTAAGTCCTAATCTGACCCGTCGTATCTATGCGACTGATTCTTAGAATCAGTTACGCATAGATATCCATTAGATCCGACAGGCGTAAGTCTCTTTTGCCGTCGGATCTAAACTGCATTTGCTAGGTGGCGCTTCCGTCGAATTCCACGTTGAGTATGCAAATTAGCTAGATACGCGAATTTCAAACGTACGTGCGGCCGACGCAGTAAAATTACGACGTTTACGTTAGGCTTTTCCCGCCGTATAGTTGCCCCTGCTATATGGTGGCATAAGTGCGGCGCATCAATGTTAAGTATGGCCGTCGTTCCCGCGTCGAAATTTGAAAAAGTTATGTTGTTTGCGTAAGTCGTCCGTGAATGGGGCTGGACGTCATTTACGTTCACGTTGAAACCAATGACGTCCTTGCGGCGCACTTTGGAGCAATGCACACTGGGAAATTCCACGGACGGCGCATGCACGGCGTTCGGGAAAAACGTCAATCACGTCGGGTCACAGTAGATTTACATAAAACACGCCCCCCTAATCCAAATTTGAATTAGGCGGGCCTACGCCGGCCGATTTACGCTACGCCGCCGCAACTTACGAAGCAAGTGCTTTGAGAATACAGCACTTGCCCGTGTAAATTTCGGAGACTTAACGTAAATAAGATACGTTACGCCTTCCCAAAATTGCGCGGAGATACGAGAATCTGGCCCCTTGGAGTTGACTTATTAATGGCAAATACACTGTTCACTTTGGAAGGGGATTTGTCATTTGAAAGGGAGTTTTTCCCTTAGTTTAGGTCATGAGATGAGGCTTTGCTGCCTTATATCATCCAATTACATGCAAACAAGTTTATTACTAAAATCGCAATGTATTAATGGGCATATCTGTTCTGCAGTGGTTACTGGGCTGCTTTCAAACTGATCCACAGGTGCAGAGAAGTGCACTTGTGGGTTACCTGCACTGAGCCATAGACTTCTATTACCTGCGAGTTTGGTGTGCTGAGAGTAGAGCGGGCTTTATAAAGCCAAGTGGGCTGCCATCCACCCACTCCGCTCATTGTGGCCCGCAACCGGTTACCAAGTCGCTTAAGTGGCCCAAGCTCTTCAAAAGGTTGGGCACCCCTGCACTAGGGTATTGTTTGCACAATAAATATTCACAGCATTTATTTAGCTATGGGGAAAATCCCATTGGAAAAGTCAACCCCTTTTTACTTGTACTGTATTTTCTAGTGACAGCTTCACTTAAATATTTACTGTGTTGAAGGCAGTCATGATATATTTCTTTGCTTGAAGCTATCATTGAATTTACCTCCAGCCATATTCCTATAAATTATCATTTGTAGGTCACAATAATCCTATTATACTGTTTACGTTCTCTGATTACATTTCATTTATATTACTTTAGAATATGCTTATTTCATAATGACAGTCGCAATTACTATATTTCCTAATTGTTATAAATGCTACTGAACTGTAGTGCATTTTAATAGAAAGACCTACAGCATGGGAGGCATTGTAGATTAATGGCCTCATAAATCATTGATCGGTTCTCAGGAGCAAGTGTGCAAACACAGGCAGAATGTGATCACAGCACTGATATAGAGTCCCCTTGTGTACAGTACAGTCAACGTGTCAGGCCCCATACACACCATAGAATCTATCCGCAGATAAATCCCATCAAATGGGTTTCTGCGGATAGATTCTATGGTGTGTACACTCCGTCGGATATTTATCCGCGGATAAATCTCCCCTGGGATGGATTTCCAGCAGATGGATATTTGCTGACATGCTCAACAAATCCATCTGCTGGAATCCATTCCAACGGATGGATCCGCTCGTCTGTACAGACTTACCGGATCCATTCGTCCAAAGGGATTCCCCGCACGCGTCGTAATGATTTGACGCATGCGTGGAATTCCTTATATGACAGTGTCGCGCCCGTCGCCGCGTCATAATAGCGGCGACGGCGCGACACGTCATCGGCAGAGGATTTCAGCGCGGATTTCAATGCGATGGTGTGTACACGCCATCGCATTGAAATCTTCTGAAATCCTCGAGAGGATTTATCCGCGGATACGGTCCGCTGGACCGTATCTGCGGATAAATCCTCTCGTGTGTATGGGGCCTCAGGCTATTATATATGACAGAGATAATATCTGCACCCTGCCAAGTGACTGATGAACATACATTGTTAATATACCAGACAAATAAACTCCAGGGTTATTACTGCAACTTGGCTAATGTACAGTAGCCGTCAAGCACCAATAAAAACCTCCAGACAATTATACCAATAAACTTCACTAAAGTCTACCAGAATATGAAATCATCAGAGATTCTAGCTCCATTTTTTTATTTAACAATTAGTATAGAAAAATTGTTACACTTTTTCAGTACAAAAAGCAAACATGATGGGCCAGATTCACAAAGAGATACGACGGTGTATCTACAGATACACCATCGTATCTCTGACGTAAACTGGTCCTATCTATGCGCCTGATTCATAGAATCAGATACGCATAGATATGGCTAAGATCTGACAGGTGTAACTGTGTTACACTGTCGGATCTTTTTTTCAATTTAAAAATGGCGCCGGGGGCGTTCCCGCTGATTTACGATAAATACTATGTAAATCAGCGAGATACGCAAATTCACGAACGTACGCGGACCCGTCGCAGTGTTCTTACATCGTTTCCGTAGTGGTTTTCCCGTCGTATACTTACCCCTGCTTTCATCAGGCGCAGCCAATGTTAAGTATAGCTGGCGTTCCCGGGTCGAATTTGAATTTTCCAACGTCGTTTGCGTACGCCGATTCACGAACATGCGCGTCGCAAGTCCCGCTCACGTCGAAACCACTGACGTCCTAGTGACGTCAGTGGGAGCAATGCACGCCGGGAAATTCCCCAGACGGCGCATGCGCATTTAAATCGGCGCGGGAACGCGCCTGATTTAAATAGTACACTCCCCTAGCCGCGGAATTTGAATTCCGCCGGGGGATTTAGGATCCGCCGTCGCAAGTTTGGAGGTAAGTGGTTTGTGAATTAGCCACTTGCCTCCTAAACTTGCGGGAGCGGATCTTAATTCACGTAGATCGAGCGGATCTATAGATCCGCTGAGCTACGTGAATCTGGCCCGATAAGTGTAGTAACCCATAAAACCATAGCAACCAATAAGATTTGGGCCAAATTTTGATTCTGATTGGCTGTTATAGATTAAGGCCTATTCTACGTAGCCTTTTTTTTTTTGGTCATGTGTGTGACCATTTATCTTTCAAAACACATTGTTGTGCTGTAGATCTCAACTAGATAAAAATCAGCTTGTATGATTCAGTTGCTTCCCCTGGCCAGTTTTGTCAGCTTGTTATAACAGAGTTAAATAATAGGAAATACATTCCTGCACTGTAATGTGATCATCAAAATAGAAGTATAGTAGTATACTGAACTTAGAAATAAAAATAAAATGTGCAGCGCCAATTTTACAATAAATATATATGTATAACTGTGCAAAGTGTCCATCAATAAAATAAATCACCTGTAAAAGAAGAGTCCTAATCCAGAAATCGAGGCCCGGATTCACAGACACTGGCGCATATTTATGCCGCCGTAGCATATCTCCTTTACGGTATGCCAACGCAGCGCAGAGAGGAAAGCACTGAATTCACAAAGCCAGTGCTTCCAAATCTGCGCTGGGTTTCCAAGGCGTAAGTCGGCGTAAGTGGAAGTGGGCGTGAGCCATGCTAATGAGGCGTGACCCCATGCAAATGATGGGCAAAGGGGCCAGACAGATGCGTATCGCCAACTGCGCATGCGCCATCCCGTAGGCACATCTCAGTGCGCAAGCTCACAATCACGTTGGAACAACTGCCTAAGATATGTCGGATCACTGCCTACGGCGTGAACGTAACCTACGCCTAGTCATATTCACGTCCTACGTAAACTACATAAAATACCTCGGCTTGTGTTCCCTGGTGCAGCCCTTTGCATGGATGCTGCTGAGTTACACCTCCTTTATGGGGCATAACTTTACGTCGGACATATGACTTTACCCGCACTGCGTCGGACGGACGTACGTTCGTGAATCGGCGTATCTCCCTCATTTACATATGTGAATAGAAAATCAATGGGATCGCCAAATGCGTCCAGCGTAAATATGCGCCCACTCTACGCCGGTGTAGGCAAGTTACGTCGGTCAGATGAAGCCTATTTTCAGGCGTATCTTAGTTTTGTGGGCACGGCGCACAGATACGATGGTGCATATTTGCACTTACGCAGCGTATTTCGAGATACGTTGGCGCAAGTGCTTTGTGAATCCGGGCCCAAGTCTTGTGAAGAAATGATGCAGAGGAAATCCAACATCTTATAAAGTGAATAAATCGTATCCCCTTTTCTCCTCACATTCTGGTGCCTATGAAAACAAAGGAACTACTGTACATTCACTATTTACTATATTTAGGTCACTGCATGTGAAAGGATCTGAGATCCCATATTTTTGTCTGTAGTCCTGTCATCTATTTGTGACTCCATTTTTAGGAGAACCTATTACCCAACGTTCAAGGTTAGAACCATCTATCAAATATCTGCAACCGTTTTTTTGGAAAAAGGAGCAATATAAACAGGTGAACAAAAATTACATTGTTTCATGTAGTCATGTGTATTCACCTATATATGGGCTTTAGTAAATATGTATGTGAACCTGTGGGCTCACCTTCCTTGCAAAGCAACTCTGCATCCACAGGGATAATTGTAGGCTGTCTAGCTCAAAACAACAGATTACTTAAACATTCACAGTGGCAAAAACATTTTTAGAATGTATACTTTTTCTCAACAGTGACATTAGGAACAAGCACTGGTGTCCACCTTGCTCTCTACCACCGTTCACTTCTCATAATAACACTTCAGACTTTCTCTTTATTTTCCTTAACCACTTAACCCCCGGACCATATTGCTGGTCAAAGACCAGAGCACTTTTTGCGATTCGGCACTGCGTCGCTTTAACTGACAATTGCGCGGTCGTGCGACGTGGCTCCCAAACAAAATTGGCGTCCTTTTTTCCCCACAAATAGAGCTTTCTTTTGGTGGTATTTGATCACCTCTGCGGTTTTTAGTTTTTGTGCTATAAACAAAGATAGAGCGACAATTTTGAAAAAATAAATTATTTTTTACTTTTTGCTATAATAAATATCCCCCAAAAATATATAAAAACAACTTTTTTTCCTCAGTTTAGGCCGATACGTATTCTTCTACATATTTTTCCTATTTTTTTTTAGCAATAAACGTTTATTGATTGGTTTGCACAAAAGTTATAGTGTTTACAAGGGGGTAGTTTTATGGCATTTTTATTAATATTTTTTTTTTACTAGTAATGGCGGCGATCAGTGATTTTTTTCGGTACTGCGATATTATGGCGGACACTTCTGACAAATTTTTGAGACCATTGGCATTTTTATAGCGATCAGTGCTATAAAAATGCATTGATTACTATAAAAATGCCACTGGCAGGGAAAGGGTTAACACTAGGGGGGCGGTGAAGGGGTTAAGTATGTTCCCTGGGTGTGTTCTAATTGTAGGGGGGGTGGCCTCACAAGGGGAAATTACTAGTGAGGCCCCCCTGACAGGACCGGGAGCTGTGTGTGTTTGCACACACGGTTCCCGGTCCTCGCTCTGTAACGAGCAATCATGGGTGCCCGGCGGCGATCGCACGCGCAGGGAGTCAGGGACTCGTGGCCGCTATGAGAGCCGACGTATAGCTACGGGCTCTCGCGCAGGGGAGCCAACTTGCCACCGTATAACTGTGGCGGCTGGTCGGCAAGTAGTTAAGCCGCGTGCACACGACCATTTTTCATGTCATGGAAAAAAACAAAGTTTTTATCGATGTGATTCTTGTCAAGCTTGCCTTGCATTCACACGATTGTGAAAAAATGCTCTAGCAAAGCGTGGTGACGTACAACACGTACGACAGCACTATAAAGGAGAAGTTCCCCTCGAATGGCGCCACCCTTTGGGATGATTATGCCAATTTCCCTTCTCATAACTTGCTTCTGAGCATGCATGTTTTTTTCCCCGTTGTTAAAGCGTACACACGACCGTTTTTCACGACGAGAAAAAACAACGATGTGAAAAACGACGAGAAAAAATCGAGCATGTTCTAAATTTTTACACTCGACCGTTTTTAACGACCAATTGAAAAAATGGCATTTTTCTCGTCATGAAAAACAGTCTTGTGTACGCGGCATAACTGTTCGGCCACGTACACACGATCAGTCCATCCGATGAGAACAGTCCGTCGCGCCTATACACCATCGGTTTAAAAACCGATCGTGTCAGAATGCGGTGACGTAAAACACAACGACGTGCTGAAAAAAACGAAGTTCAATGCTTCCAAGCATGCGTTGACTTGATTCTGAGCATGCGTGGATTTTTAACCGATGGTCGTGCGTACTAACGATCGGTTTTGACCGATCGGTTAGGCGTCCATTGGTTATATTTTAAAGCAAGTTCTAAATTTTTTGACCGAATGATAACTGACCGATGGGGCCCACACACGATCGGTATGGATCGATGAAAAGGTCCTTCAGTCTGTTTTCAGCAGTTTTGACTGATCGTGTGTACGCGGCCTTCTGCTTCAAATGCCTATATATGCAATGACATACCTTCTTGGACCTAAGCTGTGTGGACAGTATGGACACTTTCTGAATTTGCAGAATCTACATGCATCTTAACTCTTTGCTAAGATACATAATTTGAACCTAACTGTCAGGGACGTCCCGGGAAGATGCCCGTATGGCACACGGATGCACGTGCAGCACACAAATGCCTGCATGCGCACCAGTATTCACCTGATGCAAACGCCTATGCAAGTGCGCGCACATTAGCCTATTCTGCACTAATGCAGTGCTGTCTGATCTGTAGCTTTACCTGAGTTTTATATCCTGCATCTGTATTTGATTACCTGTGATTCCTTGACTACACTTGCTTATCTCCAGTCCTGACCCCAGCTTGCCTTAACCTTGCTGTGTCTACTATTCTGCCTGATATCTTGCTGTCAACCTCTGCCTGCCTACTTACCAATCTCTGCCTGCCTTTATTGCCATATCTGATTATCTGTGATTGACCTGGCTTGTCTGGTTCTGCTGCAGTCTTCTGCTCATCCTGCTCCATCCAGTGCCTGGTGACGTTGTCCTGCATCTGCTGTTCATCTGCACCTGCTACTTCTGCTGCCACCTGCTGCTTACAACCCAGTCTGGTCTGGCGACTCATCAGCTGCACATCTCTGCCGTCAATAGAGGATCTCGCAGGCACTCCTACCTCACTGCACTCTTGCGGCTGCTGTTGCAACTACAGTGGTCCCTGAACCAGGACTGTAAAAGAGGTCTCCTTCTACACATCAGGCTCTGCTACAAGGCACATGACACCAGCATAGCTTTACTTAAAGGTTTGTTTTTTTATTTTCTAAATAGGTTCCTTTAAGCTAGTGCATTGTTGGTTCGCTAACCTTTTCCTTCAATTTCCCTTCTAAATGTTTTTTTTCTTTGTCTGAAATTCGCACTTCCTGTTTCTCCACAGTAAGCTTTCCACCATCATCCGAGCGGTGAATAGTCAGCCTGAGCAGCTTACTGAACAGCTTACTGAGAAGAAACAGGAAGTGAGAAATTCAGACAAAGAAAACAAAAAAAAAAAAAAATTTAGAAGGGAAATGGAAGGAAAAGGTAAGTGAACCAACAATGCACTAGCTTAAAGGAACCTATTTAGAAAAACAAAATGAACCTTTACAACCCCTTTAAGACAAGTGCAATAAAGAGCATGTTTTCCAGTCTTTTAAAGTGTTATAAGACAATGACTTTCCTAAGCCATGCCTCTCTGATTAAAATAAATGAAATCTAAACTTGGCAAGCATAAAGTAGTAGGTAGTGTCTAGTTAGGGACTGTACAAATTAGAAGCATTAGTCAGTGAATGTGGATGACTTGTCTTCTGAACCTGAAAAACATAAAAGAGAGGAGAAAACATGTAAAATAAATATATAAGTAACAAAATGAAGGATGACTTCTTTGGAACAGTCCATGAGGACATCAAGTAATGTTTGCAAAGTTGGCAAAACGTGCAAGGGTCCTTATGGGTGGAAATAAGATAGTCTCTTTAGTTGGTTAAAGGAACTCCTTGGCAGGTCAATTTTAGGAGGCTCTGCATCCAGCTTGCAAAGAGAAGGTGTCCATGCACAACAATTGGTGTAAGTAACTCCAAGTGCAGGGATCAGGGGTGTGTAACTCACTCCAGCACTAATTTGCATGCTAAGTTTCCCCAAACATTAAAAAGAAAGAGTGGGGATGACAAAAGAGAGCACATCCATTACATCTTCCTGATATAATATGGAGGATGTCAGATCCCCAGTATGGAGCATTCAATGTGTATACACAAAGGAGAGCAAAAAGAGAGGAAACAAACCCCACAGACACTGTGCCCAACCAAATTCCACTCCACAGGGTTTACAAGTTAAAGGAACACTTAAAGGCAAAACATTTTTTTTTGTAACCACTTTACAACCAAGGACGTCATATGACATCCTCGACTTTGTGTGGTGATATCTTAATGATGGAAGGAGCTACAGGCATCAATCAGATATCACCGTCTTCAGCCGCCGATTCTGTGCACGATAAGAATGATCAAAGCGGCAGTTCCACCGTTTAATCGTTCTTATAGGCGGCGGGAGAGGACATCACCCCTCCCGCCGCCATCCGGTGCTTCTCCAGGCTCTTCCGTGCCATCGGGGGCCCGGAGAACGAAACGGCCGGCGCTTGCTGGGGAAGCATAGAGATGACTGTGACCAGATGGTCACCAGTCATCTCTATGACCATCGGAGGTCCGGGCGCGACGTTTTTACATCACGCCCGGTACCCGAAAGCAAACAAAGCCGCAATTGCGGCTGTCTGCATGAGATCTGTTTATTTTTTTTTACCAATCCAATGCTTGTAAGCCTGGAGGAGAGATGTGGGGGGAGGGTAAGGTCTTATTGACCATCTCTCCACAAAGAGGACCTGTCACAGTGATTCCTATTACAAGGTATGTTTACATTCCTTGTAATCGGAATAAAAGTGGTCAAAAAAAAAAAATATGTAAAATAAAATGTTAAAATAAAAAAATTAAGTAAAATAAAAATAAAAAATTTAAAACGCCGATGTACCCGGTAGCTCGCGCTTAGAATCGAACACACATGCAAGTCCCGCCCACATATGTAAACACCGTTTAAACCACACATGCAAGGTATCGACGCGTTCGTTAGAGCGAGAGCAATAATTCTAGCACTAGACCCCCTCTGTAACTTGAAAATAGTAACCTGTAAAACATTTTAAAGCGTCGCCTATGGAGATTTTTAAGTACCGAAGTTTGGCGCCATTCCACGAGCGTGTGCAATTTTGAAGTGTGACATGTTAGGTATCTATTTACTCGGTGTAACTTAATCTTTCACATTATACAAAAAAATTGGGCTAACTTTACTGTTTTGATATTTTTTTAATCCATGAAATCGTTTTTTTTTCCCCCCAAAAAAGGCGTTTGAAAAATTATTCAGCAAATACCGTGCGCTAAAAAAGTAGCAATGACCGCTATTTTATTCCCTAGGGTGTCTGCTAAAAAAAATATAATGTTTGGGGGTTCTTATTAATTTTCTTGCAAAAAATTTAGATTTTTACATGAAGGAGAGAAGTGCCAAAATAGGCCCGGTGATCAAGTGGTTAAAAAAACAAACATGTTATACTTACCTCCACTGTGCAGCTCGTTTTGCACAGAATGTCCCCGAATCCTGTCTTCTGGGGTCCCTCGGTGGCTGTCTCGGCTCCTCCTCTCAAAAGCTTTCCACCTTCATGTGAGCGAGCATGGTGGAAAGCTTTTGCGGGCGCGCTTTCGTGATACAGCGGTGGGCATAGCCGCTGACTGTATCACTCAGCCCCGCCACCGGTGAACCGCATCATCTAATGTAATTGACAGCAGCGCCAGCCAATGGCTGCGCTGCTATCAATCCGTCCAGCCTAGCCAATCAACGGCCAGGCTGGGAACCAAAGAGGATCACAAGGACGCACGCGGGACTTTCGAGGGGTGAGCTAAGTAAAACGGGGGTTCGAGGGGGGGGGCGGTACCGTCGGATGCTTTTTCACCTTAATGCATAGGATGCATTAAGGTGAAAAAACATTTACCTTTACAACCCCTTTAAGGCTCTTTGCAGGGAAGCACCAAAAATGTGTCAAAAGTGTCCGATGTGTCCGTCATAAGGTCGCAGTCACGAAAAAAATCACTGATCGCTGCCATTAGTAGTAAAAGAAAACAATTAATAAAAATGCTATAAAACTATCCCCTATTTTGTAAACGCTATAAATTTTGCGCAAACCAATTGATAAACGATGATTGCGATTTTTTTTACCAAAAATAGGTAGAAGAATACGTATAAGCCTAAACTGAGGAAAATGTTTTTTTTTATATATATATATATTTTTTTTTTTTTTGGGGGGGGTATTTATTATAGCAAAAAGTAAAAAATATTGTTTTTTTTTTCAAAATTGTCGCTCTATTTTTGTTTATAGCGCAAAAAAAAAAATACCACCAAAAGAAAGCTCTATTTGTGGGAAAAAAAGGACGCCAATTTTGTTTGGGAGCCACGTCGCGTGACCGCGCAATTGTCAGTTAAAGCGACGCAGTGCCGAATCGCAAAAAGGGGCAAGGTCCTTAACCTGCATATTGGTCCGGGTCTTAACCAGTTAAAGAGGACCACAAGCAGCAGCAATATTCTTTATCAATCAATTAGGAAATTTTGAAAGAGCAAAGAGATTTAAGTAAACATTACATTTTTCAATGGTTGTTTGGATACATAGAGAGGTTGAGTCGTATTCGGAGGTCACTCAAAGAAAATCGCTCTACATGTTGCGCGCGTTGTTGCGCTTCTTCAGGATCTTGTGTATCTAATAGACATGTAGGAAGGTATTATAAGAATACATCATGATATCCAGAAAAAACATAATGATGTGTAAATAAAAAGATAGTCACTCTGGTAAGGCTCAACAATGCATGCAGCCCAGAACAGGCAGACAAAAAAGTTATATAGTTAGTCAGGTTGAAAAAAGACACAAGTCCATCTAGTTCAACCATAAAGTAAATAAAATAAAAAATATCGTACAATCCAATATACCCATTTCTATACCCACAGTTGATCCAGAGCAAGGCGAAAAACCCCATTAGAGCATGATCCAATTTGCTATAGCAGGGGAAAAAATTCCTTTCTGATCCCCCTAGAGGCCATCGGATTTTCCCTTGATTAACTTTACCTATAAATGTCAGTACCCAGTTATATTATGTACATTTAGGAAAGTATCCAGGTCTTTCCTAAATAAATCTACTGAGCTGGCCAGAACCACCTCTGGAGGGAGTCTATTCCACATTTTCACAGCTCTTACTGTGAAGAAGCCTTTCCGTATTTGGAGATTAAATCTCATTTTCTTTAGAGGTAAAGAGGAGCCGAGTGCCAGAATTGGCCCGGATGGCAAGTGGTTAAACAGTTGCAGGCCCAGATTATATAGTACAGAGAACCCACGTGCCTACAATCCCGCCAGCACATAGAGCAGTAGTTCTCAACCTTTTAGTGCCGTGGCCCCTTGATAAAACTTCCCAAGTTGTGGGGACCCCTAACAGTAAAATTATTTTCGTAGCGTAGGTTGTCAGCACCCAAGGCAAGACGAGTAATTTGTGCCCCTAACCCATGAAAATTTAGCGCTCCCCGAGTCCCCTCCACTCGTACAATATTAAAACCCCTTAGGGTACATTTTAGGATGTACTATTCTTTCTTTTTGTTCTCCTGTTTTTCCCTTTTATCTCTCTCTATCCTAATTTCTTGTTTTTTTCCCCCATCCCTCTCTCTAGCTGTCTTTCTTGTTCTTTCTCTTATTCTTTCTCTCCCTCTTTCTTTCTTCCTCCCCCTCTTTTCCTCTACATTTCATGTATTCTCTATTTGAATTCCTTCTCTTACTCCTTGGTGGAGGGGGAATGGGATGAGTGGCAATGCTGGGGGGAGTTCTGATCAGCCAACTTAGGTTCCGCTGATCTGAGAACTGTAGTGGGGACTTTTATTGGCAACTATAATCACAGGTAGTGTTACCCAGTGTGTCTCCGACTTTGTGGTGTCTCGTAGCAGTGACACCTATGCTGAAATCAGGAGATAGGGTCTCCTCCAGCCCCTCCCACCTCATAATCCTCACCGGTCAGCGGACCTCTAGTCTCTGCCCCCCAACCCATGCCGTGAACTGAATGGACGGCTGCGAAGAGGCTGAGTGGGCGGCCGTGTGCTCCAGGAACAGCCCAGCTTGGTGACTACCGGCTCCAGAGACAGCTCTGCTGAGCAGCCGCAAGAAGGCTGGGAGAATGGTGCAGGCTTCAGGAACAGCGCAGGATTTGGTGACCCCTGGCAAATCATCATTTGACCCCTGAGGGGGTCCCGACCCCCAGGTTGAGAACCACTGACAGAGGAACCAGTGGAGGAAAATTTGGATATACGTAGTGGTGTATAGTACCAAGTAGATACAATTTTTTGATGTTACTCCCAATGATTGACATTACGTGATGCTGAATACACGGATGGGAATACTATAATCCATTGTGCCTCAGAAAACAGTTGGTTGAGTTCTAACTCCCATTTTATAATGGCATCCGACGTGTAGAAAATTTGTTGTCTTTAAATCCAGCATAGAAAAGCGGGGGGGGGGGATAAAGGGATGTGAACATTTTCCATGCCTGAGGGTGCAGGATCAGTGTTGGGATGGGGTATTTATTGACAAATGCAAAGTATCCTAAAGAACTCGATAATGGGGAGTTGAATCTCCTCCATTAATTCCTTTGTGGTTTTGGGAATGTTGTCAAGCAGGAGCTCATGAACTGTGGTAATACCTTTCGATATTCATGCAAAGACTAAGATATTAGGAAGGAAGATCATTTTTAAAAGGAGATGTGGTAGGGAAAAATAGGGTGGTACATTCAAGTCAACCTTTGTTGTGCAGGAATGTGTGATCATGTGCTGCACACAAAGGGCAGCTTTGCCACAAGCTTTGCCACAAGCATCAAGTCTGAAAAACAAAACCATCTTCTTGGTAGAGCAGACAGCCTTTTCCCATTCGGTGTTATCCCTTTTATCAATGCCGGTGGAATAGTGGCTCCAGCCACTATTAGAAAATATGGCAAAGAGGTACTTTGCAATGCTACCTCATAGCTGAGAGCTTTGTGCTCCTTCTTGAATAGTAGCCAAGATCCCTATACCATTTTCCTCTTTGATTTAGGAGTGATGAAATGTTTCCCTTGAAGCCCTCCTAATGTTTCATCCTCCTTATTGCCAGCAACACTGACCCTTCTGCTTTGCACCATCAGAATCTTACACCTACTCACCACCAGCACCCCAACCATTCTCTTATTTCTCCACCTCTGCCTCCACCATGGATAGAGGCAGTAGGCAAAGGATCTTGCTGGCCCCGAGACAATAGGATGTTTTCCTCTTCCTCCAGTGGCCATGTAATTACACTATGCAGAGTGTGCTCCAGCAGGATCAACCAAAGAGAAAATCACCAAGGATCACTATTTGAGTTGCCTTTGGTCTGGCACAAGCTGGGATCAGGTCAGGCACAGGCACCTTTCAGCCTGTCTGTACCTGTACTATGGCCAAGTGTGGCTTCTGCCCTCCAGACATACCAGCTGAATAGGCTCTGGGGTACTTGGGAGGTGCTGGGAGGTGCTAGGAGGTGCTGGAATAACCGCTTAAGGCCATTGAAGAGTAAAAGGAGAGTTGACTACGATGTTACCATAACCAAGCTGACAGACAATGATAAACACCACCAGCAACTGCCTTGTGCCCCATTAGGTACCCTTTCCAGCCACCATATAATTTGCCCAGTGTGCCATGAAAGTGATATACTATTTCTGCCCATGCCTGATGAACCACTTGTCTGTGGTTATAAGGACCCAGACAGGTTGCAAATATCAACCACGGCTTGCACATTCAATCCAGACACTGTCATTTACTACCAAAGGTAGCTTGCTCAGACTGCTAAATACAATGGGCATCCTCACTAGCCAATAGTGTCAGGGGACTATGTGCCAAACCAAGCATAATACCAAGCAAAAACATATACTGTAGGTTTCTACTCTGTGAACCTGGGGCCACTGTAGAAGGTAAGATAAGGCCACAGGTTAAATTTTATATCTGCATAATTGACGATAGGGGTAAACTATCTTGCTTAAGTGTAGCAATACTGATCAGGTTCAAGTGTGATCATTTTGATACTCAAAACGTTAACATTCAGTTAATAAATAAAAAATGCCCACCAATAATACCCTCTGTGGCACTCCACCAAGCCATTAAAGCAGGGGTCTCAAACTTGGGTCCCGCCAGGTGTTTACGAAACTACAAGTCCCATGATGCATTGCATGGCTGACAGTTACAAGCATTACTCCCACAGGCATGATGAGACTTGTAGTTTTGCAACAGCTGGAGGGCCACACGTTTGAGACCCCTGCATTAAAGCAATCAAATCTTCTGGATCAATCAGCAATGGCTGTAAGCAAATCACTCTTGTTGTTCCCTTATTGATAATATTACTTTGACGCTGTTCTTGAAATTAATAACAGTCTATAATAAATAATACAAAAAAACTACCAGTAGTAACAGAGGTGAAATTGATACGTAAGGCTAGTCACTTGACCATATCACCTATGTATTGTCCACAACATTACTGTATTTCCTCTGGCATAGTGAGTCAGGGTTTCTGTCTGCTTTATGTGGGTGAAAAAAAAGTGGACAAGCAGCATGAACCATTACGGGAAATTGAGAAAAGTCCAGTTTTTCTGATCTAAAGAAAGCAGGGTGTGGAATTAATCTAATCAGCATTAGTAAATATAGTAGTGTTTGTTTTAGCTCATATGCTGTGAGCAGGTGTTTGTTTTAATCTGGACCAGGTAATGTAAAACATAGGTCACTTGGTCAGATTGGAAAATTGAATAAAGTTTTTTTTTTCACACTCCCATCTCTTATATTTTAAAATGACATCAAATGAATGTAATATAAATGTGTATATCTACTGTATAATATTATACAAAGAATACATTCAAATGTAATTTGAATGTATACATTTTGTTGTATGTATACAATGTATGCATTGTACTGTATGCCCCTGGGATGAAAGCATGAAAACTAAAATAAATTCAAGTTCCCTGTTGTTGTCTTCTGACTGCAAAAACAATAGAACGCAGTTCCTTGATTTTGCTATGACTGATTCACTTTCTGTGCGCCTGGTACACACAATGAGATTATCAGACAAATGATCGTCCATTTTTTTTTTGCATGCTAATCTCATATTCAAAATGAAGAGGATACTAAAGTGACAAAAATTCTTGTACGACATTTGTATTTGTATTGTATTTTCGAACGACAACTGTACTGAATAAACAAAAATCGCATGATCTGGTATCATACGAGAAACATTTTCTTGCTTGTCTGATCAGATAATATCACATAAACTGTTGTGATCGACTCTCGAAAGCTGTGTACTAACGATTAGATTATCGTTTGATCGATTTGAAAGCGTTATTTTTTGTATGATTTTATAATTGTGTGCATGGGCCTTTAGGCTGGCTATAGACGCTAGCAATAATTACTGTCTTCTTTCCACAGGAACGGCTTCCCCCACCTGCTACCCTCACCGGGAGCAGACAATTGCTCAGCAGGAGGGATTTCCCTGTCAGTACTGTCTGTGTTGACGAGAGAATCGTGTAATTTTTTTTCTTGCAACCCATGGTTGCAAGATAGAAATTCACACTGTCTGTGGCCAACCTTAGGCAGCTTTAGTGAGCCTAAAGCCTCGTACACACGACCGAGGAACTCGACGGTCGAAACACATAATTTTCCTAGTCGAGTTCCTTGTTAGGCTGTCGAGGAACTCGACAAGGCAAGTTTCTCCATTCCTGTCGAGGAAAAAGAAGACATGCTCTCTTTTTGGCTTGACGGGATCCTCGACAGTTTCCTCGTCGAAAAATGTACACATGACCGGTTTCCTCAGCAAAAAAAAAATCCCAGCAAGTTTCTTGCTGTTTTTTGCCGAGAAACTCGGTCGTGTGTACGAGGCCTAAGGCCTTACTAATGCAATTGGAAAGCTCTAGGCATAACACAAGGATACTTGGCTGACAGTACATTACTTTAATGTTAAGCAGGTACAACACATAGCAAATACAATGTACAGTAACCCTCAACACTATCTTCAACCATCACAGCCTGCTGGTGAACTTCTAAACCAATCGTCACTTAAGTGCCCTATCTATGTATAGTATAGTTGTGTATGTGTTAGCCATTTGGCAAACCAGGGAAATATAGAGGTACATTTTGTGTACCTTAACCCAAAAATAAAATTGCAATATATTGCAGTTTACCAGAACGTGGTGGTTGTGTTTCTTTTTGATCCCTTCATTGGTTGCCAGTAAAAGACAGAATCACTTTTAAGGCACTCTGTCTGACACATAAGTGTAAATACAGTGCCACACAAGGCCTAGTGACACGCCTTAGCGCCAGGAAGCCAGGCCACAGCTGATATGTTGACAATTCAGTCAATCACCAGGAAGGTAATGGTCTGATACATAAACCTCCAGATATTAAATATGGATATATATATTAATATTTGATAAAATATCATATAGATAGGTAATAGTGTGTAAAAAAGCAGCTATTTAAAACATACTATCAAAAAGACGTATGTATCAAAACATAAAAATGAGAGTACCTTGTGGGGTCGAATCAACCATTGGACGTGTTTAAAGGTCTAGTACTACGTGACTTGGAGACCATTGTACCTAAAAGGAATGTTAATCCACGCTACATTAAGGAGGGCATAGAATCTCTGGAAAAGAGAAAAGAACTAGTAATAAGACCAGCGGATAAAGGTGGAGGGGTAGTAATCATGACTAAATCGTACTACCAAGATCAATTAACAAATATGCTGATGGAAGATGCGACGTATCAAAGATTGAATAAAGATCCGACCGCTCAATATGAAAAAGATCTTAAAATATTAGTAGAAAAGGGGCACCGTACAGGAGTACTCTCAAACAAAGAGAAGAAGTACCTTATACCGAGTAATGGACGGATCCCTACGATCTATACCCTCCCCAAGATCCATAAAGATAAACTTCACCCTCCAGCACGCCCTATTGTCAATGGTATTGGCTCATTAATGTCACGGATGGGTCAATACCTCGATCATTTCTTACAAGATAGCGTTAAATGCACAAAGGCCTATTTAAAAGATACTAAGGATCTATTGGCCCTATTGAGTAACATCAATCTTGTGGGAAAGGATGAAGTTTATTTAGTGACTGCAGACGTCGCTTCATTATACACAATTATACAACACGACGATGCTCTGTTGGCCCTAAATTGGGCATTATGTAAGAGAGATGATCTATGCTATACCCAAAAAGTTTTTCTACATAACGCATTGGATTTCTGTTTGAGCCACAACTTTTTCTGGTATAATGACTCATTTTTCTCCCAAAAGACCGGCGTTGCAATGGGGGCTAAATTTGCCCCCAGCATCGCAAACCTATTCATGTCTGAATGGGAGGATAAGACAATTTTTAACACAAAAATAGATGAGTTATTATTATACCGTAGGTATATAGACGACCTCTTCTTTATTTGGACAGGAACCTTGACCTCGTTGGAAAACTTTCTTAGTACACTAAACAAGAATAACCGAAATATCAGACTATCTTGTGAATATAACAAAGTAAGTGTACACTTCCTGGATTTGCAGATATACAGAGATAAGGATGCACTAGGAACAAGAGTATATTTTAAACCTACCGATGCCAATAGTTTTTTACCAACCCAAAGTGGGCATCATCCAACATGGCTAAGAAATATCCCTAGAGGGCAGTTTATGAGGGTCCGACGGAACTGCTCCAATGATGAAGATTATCACTCACAGGCACTAATATTAAAGAATAAGTTTGTGGAAAAGGGATACAATGAAAATAAGTTGGATGTCATTATTGAACAACTGATTGTTCTACCGCCTTCCTCTAATTTAAATAATGTACCTTCAACTAAACCAATGACTAACCATGAATGGAGTTTCGTTTCCGGCTTCCACTCTCAGTATAGAGAAGTCGAGAAGATTTTTATGGCACACTGGCACATTTTAATGTTGGACAAAATTTTAAGAAATGTGATTCCTGTAAAACCTAATTTTATTTATCGGAAAGCCCCGAGTTACGGTGATAGGATTGTGAAAAAAATCTTAGATCCACCTACTAAACCTGCCACTTTTTGGCAAAAGGATGGTTTTTTTGCATGCAGAAAATGTGGCCCGTGCAAAGAGGTAGCATGCAAAATGAGAGGACTCGATAATTTCACTTCCCGTAACAATACTATATTCCAGATTAAGGACTTTATCACTTGCAACACGACCTATGTGGTGTATGTATTACAATGTCCTTGTGAACTACTCTACGTAGGCCGCACAAAAAGGAAACTTAAAATACGGATTGCGGAACATATAGCGAACATAAAGATTGGCTATAGGGACCACAATGTGTCTCTACACTTTAAAATGTTCCATGATGAAAATCCAGTTGGATTGAAATTTTGGGGAATAGAGCATCTGAGTCCGAATTGGAGGGGCTGTAACCGAGTAAGAGAGCTCTCCAAGCTTGAAACCAAATGGATCCACTGTATCGACACATTAGCTCCGAGAGGCCTTAACGTGGAGTTAGATATTAATTGTTTTATTAGTGATTTTTAATTAAATTTTATAGGAATTTTAATGAAAAGTTTTTATTAATTTTTATTAATTTTACTTTCTATGGTATTAAATTAATTATGATACCAGTACACTACTCCTTTCAACATCTATCATTTATGCATATTCCAGTTTCTATGAATTGTTTTTTTGCTAATTATGAAATTCAGAAATGCAAACATAGGGTTGGGCTTGGTTTTGAATTTTGTCTCTTGTTTGAAACCTATTGCCTCCGTGTTAGTTATATATTTACAAGGTAATTTCTGTAATTTTTATAGTAATGTATTTATAATGTATTTTTATGTAATATAATTTAATGCATTTTAAACCAGTCATTTGAATATTTATATTAATATTTATATATTCCTACTAAATACACACCGTTCTGCATATTGCAAATGAGATTCTGTATATTAGGACTAATATTCATTTAAATTTATACTGTATTTTCCTGCTTTCAAGGAGGTGTGTCTGATTGGTTATTCGTGACCCCAGGACACTTTACATATAATCTCCGCTTTGTCCTTTAAATACCAATCCCCTTTCCAATAGGGCATTAGTGATATACTTCAAAGCATTGTTGTGGGCTCATTCCACAACATTGACTTTTGTATACACAGAAAAGTGACATCAAAAATAATGTCATTTCTTTTATTTATTGACTTGTGCAGCAATGAGTAAAATCCCCGATATATTTAAACCTTTTTGAGCCTTCTTGGCTTCCGTATCGGTGTTATTGTGGATGCTGCTAATGTGCGCCGCCCACAAGTGCTACGTAAGCTGTGGGCTGTGCATATATGTTAGCTTTTCTCGCCGTCAGCTCACGCCCTCTGTAGAAGCTGATTGGACAGCGAAACTGGTCAGGGCAAGATTCTTACGGCGACCCGGAAGTGACGCGTGCGCTCCAAGCGTGCGTTCCATAGTGTACTCTGCTCATACGACGGTTTCCATTCGACGGTTTCCTGCAAACTTTGGCTAGCAAACCTGTTTGTGAAGTTTACCTGGGAGATTGGATGCCGGTCAGAGGACACCTTCACTTACCGATGATCCATGTGTGTTACCATCTATTGTGCGGTACGTGCATATTGAGCGGGGATCTGCTGTTGTAAAAGGGATTGCTTCATTTATTTAATAAAAACGGGATTACACTATTGTCTGGTACCCTTCTCTGTTTTTATGTGGAGCCTACCCTTTGCCTGATACCCACTTGAGAAACGGAGGATCCAGAGAGTAAAGATACCTTTCAGTGCATACTATATTTTGCCTTTTGGTGAGTGAGTACCCCGAAGGGGAGTGTGCCCCACAAGTGGTGACTTATCCTGGGAAGAGGTGTAGAATATTCTATCAACTTTCTTCACTACCTTGATCTCCCTAATCCGTTTCCAATGAATACCTGCATGTTATTTTATTTTATTTGAAATTGGACAATCACTACCAATTTTTAGCGCTGTTTGACCACATTGAACTTTGCTGTTTTTTTTAGAGTGGTACTCTCATTTTTATGACACATAAGTGTGTTTAAGGAAATGCCCCCCAATATCTATGCGAAAAATTTAAATGTCACAACCCCAATCGCGTTCTGCGATCCACCAACCAAAAATCTATTCCAGATACCCAAAGCCATATACAAGTCTAAAGGAGAACGAAGATTTGGAATCCAAGGACATAGACTATGGAACGCTCTACCAACCAGCATCCGGTTGGAGATGAATCACCTGGCCTTCAGAAAAAAACTCAAAACCCATCTTTTCTGAGGGCAAAAGTACAGTAGGGAAAGGATACTAAGCGCCCAGAGGCGATTCAATTCGCATGTGTTGCGCTATATAAGTTTCTCACTCACTCACTTAAGGTTTTATTCCCCCTTTTTTTTCACCTGATGATCCTGTAAGCAGCACATTTCCTGTTTGATAATACCCTCTTACTGTATTGTATTTAGGGAAGGACATTGTTGTCAACCTAGGCTGCTCCCCGGATTTGCACTATAAACACCTCCTCCTCTCCTAATTTTCATTAAGCTCTCCATACATATTGCAATCTAACTATACACAATCTACTTTAAATTTAACAAAACTATTTAACATGAGCGTCTCCCTAAAATATCCAAAGCATTTAGATTCAATCAGGCAGGCCTTTGCACTACATACAGTAGTTGTTGGTAGCTTTCAGTTCAGTCCACTTTAAGTTACAAGCATGCAGGTTTTGTTGTACTGAAAATGTACTTATCCTAAAAAAAAGACTGGTAAGCACTGGGAATATATCACATTTTGTTCTTTTGTGTAAATACTGTATATTTTATTTTATTGGCTGAATAGATTATAATTCTGCTAAATTTCAGACCCCACCTTTATATGCAAATAGAGGACAGGAATTATTTTATTCCTGTTGTTTCTGTCATACACAGAATGATGATTATATGAACTTTTATGTTTCCTTATCTATTAACTGATCAACTGTTTAATTGACCATTGCCTATAACAAACATTTAATGACCATAGATAGATTGGGGCAGAATAGGGATTGCCTGTCATCCCTTCAATGTACATAAAGATTGCATTTAGAAATGAACTAAAGGTACCTTGGTTCAATACGAGGCAGGTCTGTGAACTATATTGAAGTTCAGGTACCAATCCAAACATCATTGTAAACCATCATGTCAATGGGAGCTGAATGTTAACAAAGAGTAACAGCCATATACTACATCTAATCTAAAGGGGGGGGGGGTACAAAAGGTATTAACCACAGGGAATGATCCAATGGAGGTGACTCAAGTATAGATTTTTTGGTGGAGGTGGGTCAGGCTTCCCTGAATAAATTAGTTTTTAAGGATCACACAGGGTAGGAGCTGACCAGATATACGAGGGTAGGGAGTTCCACTGGATGGAAGAATTTCTGTAAAAATCCTGGAGGCGAGCATGGGAGGAGGTAACAAGGGAACTTTAGAGCAAGATGCCTTAGGACGATCAGAGAATCATGATGCACCAAGATAAACGCATCTAGGCGTGCCTAAGCACTTGCCGAGTTTAGCGCTTGAGCATTTATTAATTTCAATGGGAAGAATAAATTACAATTCTGGCCAATGAAATAAATGAATGCCCAAATGCCAAATGTTTTCTGAATGAGCTTGAACATATCAAATGCCTAAACACATTTGACAAACTATGGCTTAGGTGTTTATTTACTACAGATTTTTTTTTCGGTCTGGAGAAATAGCGTTTAAAATAAACTAGTGTGCATGAGGCCTAAAACCCAAATATTTTCTGCAGATTTGTCTTCAGATTTACCAAAACCATATAATATGAGGTCCAATCTTAAGGCCCCATGCACACGAGACGCTATTACAAACGCCTCTAATCTCAGCTTTTCAAAGGCAAAAACCGGCATTTAAAACGCCAGTTTTTGCCGCGAATTGCGCGACGTTTTGCGGCGTTTTACCGCGATTTGCGGCTGTCAGCGTTTATCTCCAAAACACTGTAGACCCTCCCCAAGCTCAGAATCAAACTATTTGTGCTGCGTTTTGCCGCGTTTAGCCGCGATTTGCCGCGATTTGCGTCTAAAACGCAAAAGCTGAAAGCTTCTGAACCCAAAATTTTGGGTTTGGAAAAACGGCCTTAAACCCAACTGCTTTGAAACGCCAAAAAACGTGATTGTGTGCATGGACACATAGGATAACATTAAATGTGTTCAGGGGCAGTTGAAAAAAATGCCCAAATGCCTCTGAACTCGAGTTTAGCAGCGTCTCGTGTGCATGGGGCCTAAGAGTTTCAGTTTGTATGTAATCAGGCAGGCCCTTGCACAACATGGTTTTGGTAAATCTGAAGACAAAAATCTGCAGAAAATCTAATAGTGTGTATCAGGGGTCAAGTCCTGGGGAAAAGAGTGTGGGAACTCCCACCCAAGATCCACTCCCCCACCAAAAAAAAAAAAAATGATACGCCCATATGCATAATTACTAAACCGCATGTTTTTTTTCGATCCACTGTACCTTAGTAATCCTTTATGTTACTGGTCGCTTCCTGTATATGGATTCATCAGGTAGTGTGCGGGTATTCTGTCACTTCCTCGATGCCGCAATGTCTCCTGGGAGCTTTTGTCATTGTTCCCAGGAGACATTGCGGAGGTCTGCCGCGAGTTATCGCGGGATTTAGAAAGAAGCAAGTTCTCCGCAATGTCTCCTGGGAACAATGACAAAAGCTCCCAGGAGACATTGCGGCATTGAGGAAGTGACGGAGTACCCTCACACTACCTGATGAATCCATATAAAAGGAAGTGGCCAGCAACATAAAGGATTACTAAGGTTCGCCTGCCCCTAACAGTGACTCGAGCTGGGCATCGCCGCTTAGTGAAGGATTGGCTTGGGCGGCTCGGCTGCTCACGGCTGCTCTACTCCTGCAAAGGGAACTGAGTTCCTGCTGTGAAAAAAGTGCAGGAACTCCGTTCCCACGCGTTCCCGCAGGACTTGAGCCCTGGTGTGTATGCGGTCTAACACTTCAGTGAAATAGTTGGATAGACTCTTACTGCAAATCTTTAAAAAAAGGAAGCACCAGCAACACCAGCATGCACAATGGGAAGAACGACAGACTGTCATTTATGGCTCCTGGCCAGGGCCATTCCTGATAGTACTGATTTTGTCTCAGCTTCAGGTGGTGTTCTACTGGGATGGCACGAATCAAGGGTCTCATTTTGCTTCATTGCCTACAGCTACCTCCTACTATCATGGTCTTCAACTACATATCTTATCAAGCCAGCAAAAAATGGAAGTATGGGGCATATCACAAAGGAAGAGATGATGACCCATATGGAGGGAAACATGAAAAACAACAAAATACACTGGCTCTTTGAGGAGCCAGTCACCCACTTTCCCACCACTGCTTGCATACAGTCAGCCCCAAAGGTACTGTTTTTCCTCCCATCTGAGGAGTTGCTCTCTGAATCTTGGAAACTTTAACCCTTTGTGCTCAATGGTAGCCACTAGATGATGGTACACTGTTATTTACCTTATATATACCTCATGTTTGGACTATATATGTTATATATTTTATGCTTGGACTGGATTTATTAATAAATGGACTGAATTTTAAACTTTTGGTATATAGTGATTGTTCTGAGAGCCATGAGCGCTGATTTTTAGTGTGTTTTTTCATATGGAGGGAAAGACATTTACCCCCCCCCCCCCAACATCCATGATTTCTGTTCCAGAGCGGATGTAAAATTCCTTATTTAGGAGTGAATTCCTTTTTTAAAACTACAGTTAGACCCCTGTCACACTGGGCCATTTTTCAGGCACTTTAGCGTTAAAAAAAAGTGCCTGTAAAGTGCCTGAAAGAAGCCTCATCTGCAATCCCAATGTGAAAGCCCAAATGCTTTCACACTAAAGTGCCTGAAAAATGCCCCAGTGTGAAAGTGGTCTTAGCGTTAAAAAAAGCGACTGTAAAGCGCCTGAAAAAAGCCTTATCTGCAATCCCAATGTGAGTGCTTTCAAACTGAGGCGCTGCACTGGCAGGCAGTCAAAAAAAGTCCTGCAAACAGCTGCTTTACAGCGCTTTAGGAGCGGTGAATACACCGCTCCTAAAGCGACCCTTCCCACTGAATACACCACTCCTAAAGCGACCCTTCCCACTGAATACACCACTCCTAAAGCGCTCCTAAAGCGACCCTTCCCACTGAGGCGTTTTTTTCACTTTCATGCTCCAGTGTGAAAGGGGTCTTAGCGAGCTTTACCAGCATTTTTCAGCGTGAAAGGGCTCTGAAAGCACTAAGGCTTTCACATTGGTATTGCAGATGAGGCTTCTTTCAGGCACTGTACAGGCGCTTTTTTAATGGCCAAAAGCGCCTGAAAAACTCCCCGGTGTAAAAGGGGTCTTAAATGACTTATTACTTTTCCAATTGCTTTTCTTACTTCTTGCTTTTTTTCCCTCACTAAATCTTTATTGATTACTATTCAATGAGCAAGACTCTTTAATAACTTACTTTTAACAACAGGCAAACAAAGATTCCTAATGATTTAAACTTCAGAAAAGTCATTGTCACTTTCCTAAGCTGGCCGTTAGTCATGGTTATGTTTGGGGTGGAGAGAGACGGCTTTTTCCTTGGTAAACACAGAAGGTCTGATACGACAAAAGCTACCTGGTACTGAAAGTCACACTTATCTGCCAGCATCAGATTAGGTCTGGGGCGGTAACTCAACCCATGCTGCTGGCCTGTCCAATATATGACGTATATAATACAGCATGTTTGAAAATAAAAAATCTCTAGTGGTCTAACACTAATTCCTTAACAATCCATTCTTGTAGGTGCTCAGACAGATAGAGAGGCATCATGGCACTTGCTCTATGCCAGTGTTTGGGGTTTTTGCTTGCGGCTGGTGGGGTTGCTGGTATTATAGCAGCTACTGTCATGAACCAATGGAGCACCCAGGATCTTGAAAATAACCCAGTGACACAGACATACAACTTCCAGGGCTTATGGCAAACTTGCGTAACAGACAGCTCTGGATACACTGAATGCCGCTCATATTTCACAATCTTGGGATTACCTGGTGAGACATTTTTATTTAATTATTTTCTTTCCCTTATTTTAATTAATGATTTAATACAACATTTAAAAGACTAGAAAGATTTAAGAATCTTTCACTGCATCCAAATGAGTTTATATTCTACATGATTTCTCATTTTATTTTATAGAAAAATAAAAGCAATTTTATTTTGTAAAGCGCTGCATAAACTGTTGGCATTATACAGTATAAATTCTCCATATAAAAATAATAAAAACATTAATGAACACTGTACATGCTAACAGTACAGTGGCCCTTGTGGCAAAAAACATTTATATTTCTCTGAAATCCATTTATATTTCTCTGCAATATTTTGGATTCATTGTACTCAAGAACTATTTATGCAAAATAATTATCCTAAATTCTTTATCTTCTTTGATTTTCAATCCAGCTATAACTGGATTAATTTTTTTAATTAAAATTGTTATTCAAAAGTAAAAAAAGGTACTTAAAATGGGGTTTACATTGAGAAATATGCTTCTGCAGTATTGTTTGCATTATATTCTTTCTAATTCTACAAAGTTTAAATAAACTTTATGCTAAAAGTTGAGTTATAATGAACAAAACAAAACACTGAAGCATTTAGTTTAGAAAGAAAAAACATGTAAATAACACGTTTATGTAAAAAATGTTTTTTAATTTAAGCAAACTGTGAAATATGTACAACATGTAATAAAAATGTTGTGTTACTGATATTCTACCATGTTTAGATATTCTCTGAAATTAGTGGTTTCTTCCCAATTATTTAACAGTAATATTATATATACATGTTTGTATAATTCAGTATTATGTGGGAATTATAAATACTAATATTTTTAAATGCAATATTTATTAACACTTTTTGATATCTATTTTTTATTTATCAATATAGCACACTGTTGGCTGAACCAAATTTTAAACCGATCTTTCTATTTATAATAATATGATTTATAGCATCACATGCATACTGTACTACTGTATATCTACATTGTCTTCCATTTGCACAGCAAAACAGCTTGCTTTGATTTAGTGCTCTTGATGTGCATGTAACATTTCCCTGATGGATCTGTTCAGTGGTTATGCGTAATCAAAGCTCTCTATGCTGTTGGTCTCATTTAGCCACATAATACAATGAATCCTCACTGATGTCTTGCAACATCGGTAGGTAGTTATTCTAATTGAAGGTACATCCTACATGGGCATCAGTATAATGCTGAACAGTATTCTTAAATACCCCACGTAAGGATTTAAGAATCGCCATTAACTGTACACAATAGAGGTGATTCTCAAAAAGGTAGAAACCCTACAGAGTGGTGCAGGCCAAACCCATTTACTTAACGCCAAAATTATTTATGCATTATTTATGTCATTGGAAACATTTTACAGTATGAATATCATATTATGGTAATAGCGCTACTATCGCTAACATCACCACTGTCGCCTATACCAGTGAGAGTAAAAATAATAATTAAATAATACAAGCATTGTGGATGTCAAATAAATGATCTGTAAATCAGTAATAACCACAACAAAATATAACTAAAGACATATACATATAATATTTAAATTACATTAACAACATATATAAAAATTGGGCAGGCAGTTGTTAATTCTTCAGTTAAAACGGATAGGTGCATTTTCCTATACTGCATGTTAAAAAATCAAATACTTACAGTACAGTCTTATATGGGGGTCTCATGTGACAATGATCAATGTTTAAAATCTCAAGCTCTGGAGTGGCCTAGCAGTTGGACACCAGCCTTGTTTCGGAGCCTAAGCAACCTCTCAGCTCCAACTCCAGGCAGCTCAAGAAACCAAAGATCCAACTCCTAAGGTCCTCCAGTTCTCTTGCTTCGGTCTCAACAGCCCATAATCCTTTCTGTTTTCTTTTGGTGTTTATATGCTCCAGCAATTTTCAGAAGATATTGCATAATATATGTCTTTCACAGTAATGTCTTTCTCATCCTTCTGCCAAGTGCCCCCAGAGCATGCAGCTTACAGAAGTCAAGAAGGCCTTATGCGTTTTTTTTTTTATTACATCTAAACGTTGGGGGCATTGGTTTTGACCCATATGAATCCTTTAATAATTTTAGGGCATTGATTAACATTCTGGACCATGCTGAGTATTAGTGTTCCCCTTCCAGGAATATCCTAAGCACTTGAAATACCGTATTAGGGACATAGTGTGAAAAAGAAAATGTTATCAGATACATGATGTAATTGAAAACTCTCTTTCACTGTAATGCCCCACCCTGAATCTGTGGTAGGTCACTTTTCTAGAGGCAGTTTGGAGCCACTTTCCTCGTACTTAGGAGATGATATTGCTGCCTCCTTAACCACTTCAGCCCCCTCAATGACCAGGCATTTTTTTGCAAAACGGCACTGCGTCGCTTTAACTGACAATTGCGCTGTGATGCGATGCTGTACCCAAACAATATTTCCTTTTTTCCCACAAACAGAGCTTTCTTCTGGTGGTATTTGATCACCTCTGTGGTTTTTATTTTTTGCGCTATAAACAAAAATCGGCCGACAATTTTGAAAAAAAAAAATATATATATTTTTTACTTTCTGCTATAAAAAATAAATAGGCATATATTGATTGGATTTGTGCAAAACTTATCACGTCTACAAACTATGAGATAGATATATGGACTTTTATTTATTTTGTATTGTTTTTACTGGTAATGGCGGCTATCTGCGGGACTGCGACATTGCAGTGGACAAATCTGACTCCAAATGACACTTTTTGGGGACCAGTGACATCATTACATTGATCAGTGCTATAAAAATGTAACGATCAAGGTAAAATTGACAATGGCAGGGAAGGGGTTAACACTAGGAGGCTATCAAGGGGTTAAGTGTATTCCCTGGGTGTGTTCCAACTGTAAGGGGATGGGCTACCATGAATTTGAAACCCCATGATGTGCCAGAGGGGGCGTGGTCACCCATGACACCACGGGGAAGCCCCTGGAAACCCCCGTTACGTCAGAACGGGGTGGGGTCACTTGTCCATGTCACGGGTGGTCCGCCCTCAGTTAGAAAATAAATGTCACACAGCTCATGCGTCATTCGCCCGGGAGCCTTCTATGGAGGAGGCTGTATTGTTCGTAGCGGCGGGTAGCGCGGGTCCAGGTCATGGAAGAATGTACATCGCTGGATTATTTTTTTTTTTTTTATTAAAGCTGTCTGTGTTTTTTTTTACCTTTTTTGACACTTTTTTGTGAAATGGTAGAGGTACAATGTACCCCATTACCAATTCACATAGGGGGGGCCCGGAATCTGGGGGTCCCCTTTGTTAAAGAGGGCTTCCAGATTATGATAAGCCCCCCGCCAGCAGACCCCCACAACCACCAGGCAAGGGTTGTAGGGATGAGGCCCTTGTCCCCATCAACATGGGGACAAGGTGCTTTGGGGGTCACAGACCTGCGGCCTGCCAGGTTGCGTGCTCGAATGAGGGTCTGGTATGGATTTTTTGGGAGAACTCCACGCCATTTTTTTTTTAATTACGCAGGGTTCCATATAAAATCCATACCAGACCTGAAGGGTCTGATATGGAATTTGGGGGGCCCCCACGCATTTTTAAAAAAAATGTTGGTTGACTTTTCTCTGTATTGCCGGGACCCGACAATTCATGAGTAGTTTTAAATTACTTTTTTTCCTTCAGAAATTACATTTTGTGCAGGGACAGTTCTAAACACATGAAACATGCGCTAATTTACAGGCATACTTTAGAAACTAGGTACGAAATTTAAAGGAATATTTCACTTTTGTTGTTTCACTTTAAGCATTATTAAAATCACTGCTCCTGAAAAAACTGCAGTTTTTAAAACTTTTTTTTGCATTGGTACCTGTCCCCTGGGGCAGGACCCGGGTCCCCAAACACTTTTTAGGACAATAACTTGCATATTAGCCTTTAAAATGTGCACTTTTGATTTCTCACATTTGAGTCCCATAGACTTTAACGGTGTTCGAATGTTCGCGTGAACTTTTGGTCTGTTCGCTTGTTCTGGATGCGAACCGAACCGGGGGTGTTCGTCTCATCACTATAGGTTAGTTGTCCCATGGATTGTTCTGCCTTCTCAGCTGTTGATCTCCTTCAAAGTTACCTTTGACCTTGCGATTGATTCTTTGGCTAATTTATTCCTTACCTGATGTTAGCCATTTTATTGGATTGTTTACTCTAGGCAGAGTGATTGTAATGCCATGATCTCAACATTCTTTAAGAACTGAGAGAATAGAAATCTGATCTGAGAGGAATTGCAGTGCTTTCATTCCTTAACTTCTATTAATAATATTAGTTGGTTGAATGCATCCTTTTTTAATATTTTGGTCACTAACCCTGAAAGCCAGAAATCCTGATCTGCATACTTGATTCAGGTCTGAGCTTAAGAAAGTATTAAAGTCATTGGATCAAGTTGGCAGTCATGCATTTTTAGTAGGAAAGGTCAGTAATGGCAGACCTAATATTCTGTCAGCTTAGTTTGCTTTAAAGCAGAACTGAAGTCTTTAAATATTCACTTCCACTTTAGTGATGCAATGTCCACAAGGTCCCTCCATGTACTGACATCTTTGCTCAGTCTTCTTCTGGGTTCAGGAATCTCTTCAGCAACCTTGATTGACCAGCCAGGGATGACTTATCTCTGGTGCATATCCGCATACACTTCTCCTGTTTCACGCTAATCAAAAGAATCATCCCTCAACAACATGGATACCCCTGCCCTTTCTGGGCAAAATCATCACCCCTAGCACCAAAGTCAAAAGTCTCGGAGTCATCTTCGACACCTACATGACAATGGATGCACAAATAGGGTCAGTAGTCAGCGGATCGCATCATCTGCTGCGCCTACTACGCAGACTTATTCCCTTTATCCCAAAAGAAGACAAAGGAGTCGTAGTTGGAACAATTATCAACTCCAGACTTGACTATGCAAATTCCCTTTATCTTGGACTCCCAAAGTACCAAATCAAGCGTCTGCAAGTGGTTCAAAATACGGCCGCTCGACTTGTGACTGGGAAAAAAACTTGGGAATCAATCTCACCTTCACTGAGATCCCTTCATTGGTTGCCAGTAAAAGACAGAATTACTTTCAAAGCACTCTGTCTTACGCATAAGTGTATTGTGGGAAATGCCCCACAATATCTATGCGAAAAACTAAAAGCTCACAATCCCAATCGCATTCTGCGATCCACTAACCAAAATCTACTCCAGATACCTAAAGCCAGATACAAGTCCAAAGGAGAAAGAAGATTTGCGGTCCAAGGACCTAGACTATGGAACACTCTACCAGCCAGCATTCGGCTGGAGGAGAACCATTTAGCCTTCAGGAGAATGATCAAAACCCATCTCTTCTAAGGACAAAAAATAAAAAGCAATGGTCACAAGCGCCCAGAGGCGATTCGGTTCGCATGTGCTGCGCTATATAAGTTTCTCACTCACTCACTCAACCTTAATTAATTGAGAACTTTCAGAATATTGAAAGACAATTAACCATTGGCTGTTGTTTATCTTTCCATTTTAATATTGCTTTTTGGTCTATAAATCAGAACCAAAAACAGATTAGACACAGGAAGCATTAACTTAACAACATTAAAGGGGTTGTCCTATGCATTAAGGTGGAAAAACACCTAGCACTCTCCGCCCCCCCCGAGCCCCTGTTTTACTCACCTGAGCCCCGAACTTCTGTGGGCGCGATCCTGCGTCACTTTCCAAATGGCTTGTCGGCTCTTTATTGGTTTGATTGATAGCAGCACAGCCATTGGCTCCCGCTGCTGTCAATGAAACCAGTGATACGTCGAGCTGGGGGCGGGGCCGAGTCATGCACTCGGCAGCTATAGCCGCTGACTGTATCACGCTGGAGAGCTCCCGCAAGATAACCCCCTTGGAAGAGAGCTTCCCAGAGGGGGTTATCTCTTGCATTGAGGAGCCACAAGAGCCGCCGTAGGACCCCAGAAGAGTATGAACTGCACAGTGGAGGTAAGTATGACATGTTTGTTTAAAAAAAAAACTGAACCTATAATGCCACTTTAAACTAAATGAGGGCAAACAAACAGGAAGAAAGATCATATGCAATCTTTTGTGACGCGTATAGGTGTGTTCCAATGTGCAAAGTTTCATAAAACGGAGAAAACTCCTAAAATTTTGTGTTTTTTCTTGTTCATAAGATAACTTTATCTTTTTTTTTGCTCCACCTTACTTGGAAACAATTTTTTGATACAGTATACTGTGACCCTGTAAGTTTCTTTATGAAGTGCCAGTTATTTCCTGAAAATGTTTTCTTTGTCTTTCAACTTCTATTGTTAACATGTAGAAGGAGTTTATTGTTTTTAAAAAAAAACATTACAGTAGATGTAGATCCGATTGCAAAAATCTCATATAATCTTTAACAGGTTAATGTAGTTTCTAGGTCATCCTGGCATGAAGGTCATTCTTCAGTTACTTCCTTTTATGAGGTGGCATTGCTCTGGTACTCTGGTTATTCCCCTGCATTGTTTCCTTGTCACATGCACTTCCAGTGAAGATTAGGGATGAGCTTCGAGTTCAAATTGAACTCATGTTTGACTCGAACATTGCCTGTTCACCCGTTCACCGAACAGTGAACAATTTGGGGTGTTCGTGGGAAATTCGAAAAGTCGCGGAACATCCTGTAAAAGTCTATGGGAGAAATCTAAAGTGCTAATTTTAAAGACTTATATGCAAGTTATTGTCATGAAAAGTGTTTGGGGACCTGGGTCCTGCCCCAGGGGATATGTATCAATCCAAAAAAAAGTTTTAAATCCAATTCACATAGGGGGGTATTCCACTTTCCGATAAGCCCCCCGCCCACAGACCCCCACAACCACCGGGCAAGGGTTGTGGGGATGAGGCCCTTGTCCCCAGCATGTGGCCTGGCACGGTTCAGGGGTTTGGGGGGGCGCTCTCTCGTGCTCAGATAAAGGGTCTGGTATGGATTTTTGGGGGGAACTCCACGCCATTTTTTATTTAATTTGGGGTGGAGTTCCCCTTAAAATCCATACCAGACTTGAAGGGTCTGGTATGGATATTTGGGGGGAAGCGCAAGTATTTTTTTTTATTTGATGCAGGGTTCCCCTTAATATCCATACCAGACCTAAAGGGCCTGGTAATTGAATTTGGGGGGACCTCTACGCATTTTTTTTTTATCAATGACTTTTCTCTGTATTGCCGGGAGCCGACAATTCATTATAGCTGCGAGTGGTTTTAAATGACTTTTTTCCTTCAGAAATTACATTTTGTGTAGGGAAAGTTCTAAGTACAGGAAACAAAAGCTACTTCACAGGCATACTATACACACCCCCCAGATACGAAATTTAAAGGAATATTTCACTTTTATTGTTTCATTTCAAGCATTATTAAAGTCACTGCTCCGGAAAAAAGGCAGTTTTTAAAACTTTTTTTTGCATTCATACATGTCCCTTGGGGCAGGACCCAAGTCCACAAACACTTTTTAGGACAATAACTTGCATATTAGCCTTTAAAATTATCACTTCAGATTTCAAACATTCGAGTCCCATAGACATTAACAGGGTTCTAAAGTTCACACAAACTTTTGGTCTGTTGGCAGGTTCTGGTGCGAACCGAACGGGGGGTGTTCGGCTCATCCCTAGTTAAGGTGGTGGTAAAGTCTTTACTACCACTTTTACCTACAGGTAAGCCTATAATAAGGCTTACCTGTAGGTATAAAGAATATCTCATAAACCTGTACGGTTTAGGAGATATTTCCCTCACAATGCGCTGCTGATTGTAGCGGCGCATGCGCAGCGGGGATCCTCGGCTAAAGGGCCGGCAGCCGCCGGACCTTGCCGGAATTAAATCTCCCGTGCACATGCGCGGGAGTGACGACATTGCCGCTCCAGCTAATCACAGCGCTGGAGCGGCGATACCCGGAAGACACGCCGAGGCAAGATGACATCTTGCTCGACGTGGACCAGGTAAGTTCTCTACACCTCGTTCTAAGGTAGGTATTTCATAATGAGCTAGTATGCGGTGCATACTAGCTCATTATGGCTTTTGCCTTACAGGTGTAAAAAAAAAAAAAAAAATTGCGGGTATACAACCGCTTTAAGATTATTACTGGTGCTGGTGCTTGGTGAACACGCTTGTTCCTTTGTCACCATTGGGAAGCTAACCCTGAGCAATGACTTTGCTGAAGTACATGCACATAGGCTTTACAATAGAAGCACTAAGGAGCAAAAAAGTATAAAAAAGGAAAAAAAAGTTTTTTCCAATGGAAAAAGAAAATCAGCTTTTTTTATGATACACAGTATTCTATGCCTCTATGTGAGAAGTTATCTCAAAGCGAGTGTGAAAGAGGACCTTGTTGATGGAGAGTGTGATGAAGCAGAAGCATTATGGGTGGAACTGCATATGGATGTGCGTAGTTCAAAGTTAATCATTGGGGTTTGTTATAGGCCACCCAATCTTAATGAGGAGGTGAAGATGCAGCTCCTTGCACAGATGGATAGGGCTGAAAAAGCTGGGAAAGTGATAATAATGGGGGATTTTAACTACACTGATATTGACTGGAGTAATGGCACTGCTGAAACAGTTAAGGGGGAAAAATGTATAAACCTATTAGAAGACCATTTTATGCTGGACCTGGTAATCCTAAACCATGCAGAGCTTATTACTAATGCTCATATAAAAGAACATCTGGATAGCAGTGACCATAACATGATTTCATTTAATGTAAGTTATAAGCAACAAACATACTGGAAATATAAAAACCCTTAACTTTAGGAGAGCAAATTTTCCAAGGATGAGGGCTGCTCTCCAAGACTTATGCCTCGTACACACGATCGGTTTTCCTGACAGGAAAAGTGCGATGCAAAGGTTTTTGTCAGGAAAAGCGACCATGTGTATGCTCCATCACACTTTTTCTGTCAATTTTCCTGCCAAGAAAAGATTGAGAGCACAATCAATTTTCGTGATAGGAAAAAATACTATCGCGAATCGCATTTGTTTGTATGCAATTACGACGTACAAAAAAAAAGTGCATGCTCAGAATCAAGCAGAAGAGCCCAACTGCCTATTGAACTTCATTGATCTCGGCTCGTCGTACGTGTTGTACATGACCGCATTCTTGACGTTCGGAATTTCAGCCAATATTTGAGTGACCGTGTGTATGCAAGACAAATTTCAGCTGTTTTCCTGCTGAAAAAAAAACACGGTTTTCCTGTCGGAAAAACTGATCGTGTGTACGAGGCATTAGACTGGGAGAGTATATTGGCATCCATGAACATAGAACAGAAGTGGGAATTCTTCAAAAAGATTGCATGTGAACACACTGCAAAGTAAATTCATAAGGGCAATATGTTTAAAAGGCTAAAAATAAAATCTATGTGGCTCACGGCCAAAGTTAAAAAACGAATAATATTAACAAAAGAGCTTTTAAAAATTGTAGAAATGAAGGAACACTATCATCATTTAAATGTTACAAAGAATTTAACAAAATATTGTAAAAAGGAAATAAAGGATGCAAAAATTCAAAACAAACAACAGTTTGCAAAGGAGAGTGAAAGCCAAAGAAATGTTTAATAATGTTAATAGTAAAAAGGTCAGGTCTGAGAAAGTAGACACTTTACAAAATAATTTTGAATGGGTGACTGGGGACAAAGAGAAGGCAAATTAATTAAATACCTTCTTCAGCTCTGTGTATACAAAGGAGCATGGGGGATCTCATGTCCAGAATGGTTATAGTATTGACCCAAATGAACCATTATGCATCAAAATTAATATGGTCCAGAAATATTTTGACAGCATAAAGGTGACTGAAGCACCTGGACCAGATGCATTACACCCATGTGTTCTAAAATAATTGAGCTTTGTCATTTCAAAGCCATTGGCCCGGATTCACAAAGCACTTGCGCCAACGTATCTCAAGATACGCTGATGTAAGTACAAATGTGCGCCGTCGTATCTATGCGCCGACCCACATACTAAGATACGCCTAAAAAAAGGGGGCCTGATTCCCAAAAAAGCTGCCTAACTTAACTTTCAGCAGTTAAGTTACACTGACTTAAAATTTCTACCTAAGTGCCTGATCCACAAAGCACTTACCTAGAAATTACACGCCGTGTAACTTAAGTGCCTCCGTCGCAAGGCGGTCCTCCTCTCCGGGGGGCGTTTAAAATTTAAATGAGGCGCTCTCCCGCGCCGGCCGTACTGCGCATGCGTGTGACGTAATTTTCCCGACGTGCAGCGCGCGAACGTAATTTACGGCGGGCTTTGTGGATTGCGACGGGACACTAAAGTTGCGATGGGTGAAAAAAAAAAAAGCGCCGGGAAAACAAAAACAAAAAAGAAAAATTGTCAGCGTCGCTCGGCATGCATTCCTGAGAGGGAGAACTCCATGCCAATTTTCAAAGAAAAAACCGGCATGGGTTCCCCCCCCAGGAGCATACCAGGCCCTTAGGTCTGGTATGGGTTGTAAGGAGACCCCCCTACGCTGAAAATTCGACGTAGGGGGTCCCCCTACAATCCATACCAGACCCGTATCCAAAGCACGCTACCCGGCCGGTCAGGAAAGGGAGTGGGGACGAGCGAGCGCCCCCCCCCCCCTCCTGAGCCGTACCAGGCCGCATGCCCTCAACATGGGGGGGTTGGGTGCTCTGGGGCAGGGGGGCGCACTGCGGGCCCCCCCACCCCAGAGCACCCTGTCCCCATGTTGATGAGGACAGGACCTCTTCCCGACAACCCTTGCCGTTGGTTGTCGGGGTCTGCGGGCGGGGGCTTATCGGAATCTGGGAGTCCCCTCAAATAAGGGGGCCCCCAGATACCGGCCCCCCACCCTAAGTGAATGGATATGGGGTACATCGTACCCCTACCCATTCACCTGGAGGCAAAAAGTTAAAGTTATTAAACACACAACACAAGGGTTTTTAAAATAATTTATTAGTCTGCTCCGGAGGCCCCCCCTGTCTTCTTTATTAGCTCTAATACCAGGGGGGTCTTCTTCTTCCACTCTCCGGGGGTCTTCTCCGCTCTCCGGGGGGGTTTCTTCTTCCGCTCTCCGGGGGGGGGGTCTTCTCCGCTCTCCGGGGGTCTTCTCCGCTCTCCGGGGGTCTTCTTCTATCTTCGCCGCTCTCCGCTGTTGACTCGGCGCACCCCGGTTCTTCTGCAGCTGTCCGGTGCCTTCTTCTTCAGCGCTGGCTGCCTGCTATCTTCGTGTGTTAGCTCAATTACTAACAGGCAGCCAGCGCGGTCTTCTGTGACGTCAGGTTCTTCTTCTCCCTTCTTCCGATGTTGACACGTCGCCTCTTCTCACTGCAATGATGGAAGCGCGCCTTGCATCCCATTTATATAGGCATCACCGTCCCATCATGCTCCGGTAGGTACCCACGTGGTGGGTGCACGTGGGTAGGCACCCACCACGTGGAGAAGAAGAACCTGACGTCACAGAAGACCGCGCTGGCTGCCTGTTAGTAATTGAGCTAACACACGAAGATAGCAGGCAGCCAGCGCTGAAGAAGAAGGCACCGGACAGCTGCAGAAGAACCGGGGTGCGCCGAGTCAACAGCGGAGAGCGGCGAAGATAGAAGAAGACCCCCGGAGAGCGGAGAAGACCCCCGGAGAGCGGAGAAGACCCCCCCCCGGAGAGCGGAAGAAGAAACCCCCCCCGGAGAGCGGAGAAGACCCCCGGAGAGTGGAAGAAGAAGACCCCCCTGGTATTAGAGCTAATAAAGAAGACAGGGGGGGCCTCCGGAGCAGACTAATAAATTATTTTAAAAACCCTTGTGTTGTGTGTTTAATAACTTTAACTTTTTGCCTCCAGGTGAATGGGTAGGGGTACGATGTACCCCATATCCATTCACTTAGGGTGGGGGGCCGGTATCTGGGGGCCCCCTTATTTGAGGGGACTCCCAGATTCCGATAAGCCCCCGCCCGCAGACCTCGACAACCAACGGCAAGTGTTGTCGGGAAGAGGTCCTGTCCTCATCAACATGGGGACAGGGTGCTCTGGGGTGGGGGGGCCCGCAGTGCGCCCCCCTGCCCCAGAGCACCCAACCCCCCCATGTTGAGGGCATGCGGCCTGGCACGGCTCAGGAGGGGGGGGGGCGCTCGCTCGTCCCCACTCCCATTCCTGACCGGCCGGGTAGCGTGCTTTGGATACGGGTATGGACTGTAGGGGGACCCCCTACGTCGAATTTTCGGCGTAGGGGGGGTCTCCTTACAACCCATACCAGACCTAAGGGCCTGGTATGCTCCTGGGGGGGGAACCCATGCCTGTTTTGAATTTAAAAATTGCCGTGGAGTTCTCCCTCAGGAATGCATACCAAATGCCGTCGCTTGAATGGGCCTTTACAAGGTGTGACTCATTTTCCACATTGTAAAACCAGCCCTAGTTTTGCGCAAGCAAATCGGAACTTACGCAGAAATCACAGTGCTGAAAAGCGTTGTGGATCTGCTTAAGTCCTCATTTGCATACTCAAAGCTGCATTTCAATGAGAAATGCCCCCAGCGGCGGATGCGGTACTGCATCCTAAGATCTGACCGTGTAAGTGTCTTACACATGTCAGATTTTCTGCCTAACTTTGGAAAAAGCCTTTTGAGGATCGTTTCCAAAGTTAGGCACAGACTGAACAGCAGTTCCGCCTGCGTATCTCTTTTGGGAATCAGGCCCCGGGTTCCTACGACCGACGTAACTTGCCTACGCCGTCGTATCGTGGGCGCATATTTACGCTGGGCGCATTTGCCGCTCCCATTGATTTTCTATGCACATATGCAAATGAGGGAGATACGCCGATTCACAAACGTACTTGCACCTGGCGCATAATATACGCGGTTTGCGTAAGTCGTACGTCCGGCGTAAAGTTAGTCCCCATAGATGAGGCGCAACCCATGCAAAGGTATGGACCAGGGAACACAAGCCGTCGTATTTTACGTAGTTTACGTTGGACGTCAGTATGGCTGGGCGTATGTTACGTACATGCCGTAGGCAGTGATCCGTCGTATCTTAGGCAGTTGTTCCGACGTGATTCTGAGCATGCGCAGAAGGATGCGTCCACGTCCCGGCGCATGCGCAGTTGGCGATTCGTATCTGTCTGTCGCTCAGCCCATCATTTGCATGGGGTCACGCCTCATTAGCATGTCTCACGGCCACTTCCACTTACGCCGACTTACGACTTGGAAACCCAGCGCAGATTTGGCAGCACTGGCTTTGTGAATCCAGTGCTTGCCTCTATGCGCTGCGTCGGCGTAGTGTAAAGAAGATACGCTACGGCGGCATACATTTGCGCCGCAGTTTGTGGATCCGGCCATTGTTTCTAATTTTTTAGGGACTCTTTATCTCTTTATTGACTGGCTTAGTACCACTGGATTGGGTTAAGGCCATTGTGTTGCCTAGTTTTAAAAAAGGGATACAAGTCTTTACAAAGTAACTAAAGACCTGTTGGTTTAAAGTGGTTGTAAAGCTTTTTCAATATAAACATGTCTATACTCACCTGCTCTGTGCAATCATTTTTCACAGAGCAACCCTGATCCTCTTCTTCTGTGGTGCACCACCGGCGCTCCAGGCCTCTCCTCTTTATTGGGTGCCCCCATGGAAAGCCGATTTCCCTGGGGGTACCCACGCGGCCCCGCTCCTGAGTCCTGCTGCTGTGTCCATTGACACAGACAGCAGGACTCGGCCTCGCCCTCCCCACTCCCATGTCACTGGATTTGATTGACAGCAGTGAGAGCCAATGGATCCTGCTGCTATCAGTCTGTCCAAGGAGGAGAGAGACAGCGTCTGGAGTCGCTGAGCTTGTGTACATCACTGGATCGGATCGGGCTCAGGTAAGAAAAGGCGGGGGGTTCTGGGGGAAGCTGCAGCACAGAAGATTTTTCACCTTAATGCATAGAATGGTCCAGTGTTGGGATCCGAGGGGGGGGGCTGCGCTGATAAACAATCAGCGCGAACCCCCGTCAGGAGAGCCGCTGATCGGCTCTCCTCTACTCACGTCTGTCCGATCAACGGCTCTTCCTGTTTACATCGTGATCAGCTGTGGTTGGACACTTTAACTTCTATAGTTGGAAATATACTGGAGAGTTTAATAAAAGACCACATGGATGAGTTCTTGCTAGAAAAAAGTATTTTAAACAACAGACAGCATGGATTCATGAAAGACAAAAGTTGTCAGACAAAATTATTTATTTTTATGAGGAGTTAAGTAAAACCTTAGACAAAGGCGTGGTTGTGGACGTGGTATACTTGGATTTTGCAAAAGCATTTGACACAGTTCCCCACACACGGCTCATGTGTGAGATAAAGTCTACAGGCTTGGAAAAATCAGTTTGTAAATGGGTAGAAAACTGACTAAAGGACCGTGTTCAGAGAGTAGTGGTTAATGATTCATACACATGAATGGTATAAGGTTATAAGTTGTGTCCCCCAAGGTTCAGTGTTGGGACCCTTACTTTTTAATATATTTATAAATTATATAGGCCCTGGGATTAAAAGTACTATTTCAGTGTTTGCAGAGGCATGCTACCAGAGCCAATGCGCATCCCCATCGGTTGCGATGACCACCGGGCACCCGCGATCGCTCCATACAGAGACAGAACGGAGATCTGTCAATACAGAATAAACAGACAGATCTCTGTGTTGTCAGGGGAGAGGAGACTGTTCTGCTGTTCATACTGAGCATGAACAACGATCGGTCTCCTCACCTAGGCAGTCCCATCCCCCCACAGTTAGAATCACTCCCTAGGACAGTGTCCCCTTCAGCCGCCAGTGTCATTTATACAATAATCAGTGCATTTTTATAGTACTGATCGCTGTATAAATGTCAATGGTCCCAAAAAAGTGTCAACAATGTCCGATCTGTCCCCATAATGTCACAGTCTGGCTAAAAATCACTGAAATTACTAGTAAAAAAAAAATTATAATAAAAATGCCATAAATCTACCCCCTATTTTATAGACGTTATAACTTTTGCGCAAACCAATCAATATACCCTTATTGTGATTTTTTTTTACCATAAATATGTAGAAGTATACATATGGGCATAAACTGAGGAAGATTTTTTTTTTTAAATGGGGAAATGTATTATAGCAAAAAGCAAAAAATATTGTTTCTTTTCTTTTCAAAATGTACGCTCTTTTTTTGTTTATGGCGCAAAAAATAAAAATTGAAGAGGCAATCAATTACCACCAAAAGAAAGCGCTATTTGTGGGAAAAAATATACGTCAATTTTGTTTGGGTACAGCGTTGCATGACCGCGCAATTGATAGTTAAAGCACACAGTGCCATATTGCAAAAATTGGCCTGGTCATTGAGCAGCCAAATCTTCCGGGGCTGAAGTGGTTAACCGATTCCCGATCAGCGCAAGACAATGTATGTCAACAGAATGGCACGGCTGCGCAAATGGGCGTACAGGTATGTCCCCTTTAATTTGTGAGTTGTGTGGTCGCACACGCACGCCGCCGGCAGCATGCTCGCGACCTTGCCATGAGCTCCATGACCACGGCCGCGGGACCTGCAAACCCGATCGCTGCCAGTGTCCCCGTGATCGGGTCACAGAGCTGAAGAACGGGGAGATGTAAACACAACATTTCCCCATTCTGCCTAGGTGACACTGTCACTGATTGTGTTCCCTGTCATCAGGAACAATGATCAGTGACGTGTCACGGCAAGCCACGCCCCCTTAAGCCCTGTACACATGATCGGATATCTGATGGAATCTAATCCGATGGATTTTTTCATCGGATATCCGATGAAGCTGACTTTCATCAGTCTTGCCTACACACCATCAGTTAAAAATCCGATCGTGTCCAACGCGGTGACGTAAAACACTACGACGTGCTGAGAAAAATGAAGTTCAATGCTTCCGAGCATGCGTCGACTTGATTCTGAGAATGCATGGATTTTTGACCGATGGATTTCCCCACAGACGATCGTTTTTTTCTATCGGTTTTTTAACCATAAGAAAAATTTTAAACAGGTTCTATTTTTTTTCACCGATGGAAAAAAAAACGATGGGGCCCACACACGATCGGTTCGTCCGATGAAAACGGTCCATCGGTTCGTTTTCATCAGTTGAACCTACAGGGCTTAACAGTAACAAGCACACCTTAGGACACACTTAACCCCTTCAGCGGCCCCTACAGGTTAACCCCTTCACTGCCAGTGTCATTTTTACAGTAATCACTGATCGCTGTAAAAATGACAATTGTCCCAAAATGGTGTCAAAAGTGTCCGATGTGTCCGCCATAATGTCGCAGTCATGATAAGAAAATCACTGATCGCCGCCATTACTAGTAAAAATAAAAAAATGTAATAAAAATTTTGCACAAACTAATCATTAATTCCTATTTGCGATTTTTTTTTACCAAAAATATGTAGAAGAATACGTATCAGCCTAAACTGAGGGAAAAAAAATGTTTTATATATATTTTTGGTGGATATTTATTTTAGCAAAAAGTAAAAAATATTGTTTTTTTTTCAAAATTGTCGCTCTAAACCACAGAGGTGAACAAATACCACCAAAAGAAAGCTCTATTTGTGGGGAAAAAAGGACGTACATTTTGTTTGGGAGCCACGTCGCACGACCGCACAATTGTCAGTTAAAGCGACGCAGTGCTGAATCGCAAAAAGTGGCCTGGTCTTTAACCAGCCAAATGGTCCAGGGCTTAAGTGGTTAAAGACTATGGGACACAAACATGAAAAATCAAGGCTTATATGCAAGTTATTGCCATAAAAGTGTTTGGGGACCTGGGTCCTGCCCCAGGGGACAATGTATCAATGCAAAAAAAAGTTTTAAAAACTGGCGTTTTTTTGGGAGCAGTGATTTTAATAATGCTTAAGGTTAAACAATAAAAATGTACCCCTACCAATTTACAAAAAAGTGTAAAAAATTTAAAAAAAGACAGGAGACACTTTGGGACAAGTCCTTAACTGCTTGCCGACCAGCCGCCGCAGTTATACGGCGGCAGGTCGGCTCTGCTGGGATCACGTAGCTATACGTCATCTCTCCCAGCAGCCAATAGGGGCACGCGAGCCCCCCGCTCGTCCCTGATCCCGGCGCACGTTTCAGAGCGAGAACCGGGAGCTGTGTGTGTAAACACACAGCTCCCGGTCCTGTCAGGGGAGAAATGCCTGACCGTCTGTTCATACAATCTATGAACAGCAATCAGTCATTTTCCCCAGTCAGTCTCACCCCCCCTTCAGTTATAACACACCCAGGGAACATACTTAACCCCTTCCTCGCCCCCTAGTGTTAACCTCTTCCCTGCCAGTGGCATTTTTATAGTATAAACTATAGCATAATGTCGCAGTCATGATAAGAAAATCACTGATCGCCGCCATTACTAGTAAAAATAAAAAAATGTAATAAAAATTTTGCACAAACCAATCAATAAATGCTTATTGCGATTTTTTTTTACCAAAAATATGTAGAAGAATACGTATCAGCCTAAACTGAGGGAAAAAAAATGTTTTATATATATTTTTGGTGGATATTTATTTTAGCAAAAAGTAAAAAATATTGTTTTTTTTTCAAAATTGTCGCTCTAAACCACAGAGGTGAACAAATACCACCAAAAGAAAGCTCTATTTGTGGGGAAAAAAGGACGTACATTTTGTTTGGGAGCCACGTCGCACGACCGCACAATTGTCAGTTAAAGCGACGCAGTGCTGAATCGCAAAAAGTGGCCTGGTCTTTAACCAGCCAAATGGTCCAGGGCTTAAGTGGTTAAAGACTATGGGACACAAACATGAAAAATCAAGGCTTATATGCAAGTTATTGCCATAAAAGTGTTTGGGGACCTGGGTCCTGCCCCAGGGGACAATGTATCAATGCAAAAAAAAGTTTTAAAAACTGGCGTTTTTTTGGGAGCAGTGATTTTAATAATGCTTAAGGTTAAACAATAAAAATGTACCCCTACCAATTTACAAAAAAGTGTAAAAAATTTAAAAAAAGACAGGAGACACTTTGGGACAAGTCCTTAACTGCTTGCCGACCAGCCGCCGCAGTTATACGGCGGCAGGTCGGCTCTGCTGGGATCACGTAGCTATACGTCATCTCTCCCAGCAGCCAATAGGGGCACGCGAGCCCCCCGCTCGTCCCTGATCCCGGCGCACGTTTCAGAGCGAGAACCGGGAGCTGTGTGTGTAAACACACAGCTCCCGGTCCTGTCAGGGGAGAAATGCCTGACCGTCTGTTCATACAATCTATGAACAGCAATCAGTCATTTTCCCCAGTCAGTCTCACCCCCCCTTCAGTTATAACACACCCAGGGAACATACTTAACCCCTTCCTCGCCCCCTAGTGTTAACCTCTTCCCTGCCAGTGGCATTTTTATAGTAATCAATGCATTTTGATCGCTATAAAAATGCCAATGGTCCCAAAAATGTGTCAAAAGTGTCCGAAGTGTCCACCATAATGTTGCAGTACCGAAAAAATCGCTGATCGCCGCCATTACTAGTAAAAAAAAAATATTAAGAAAAATGCCATAAAACTATCCCCTATTTTGTAAACGCTATAATTTTTGCGCAAACCAATTAATAAACGCTTATTGCGATTTTTTTTTACGAAAAATATGTAGACAAATACGTATCGGCCTAAACTGAGGAAACATTTTTTTTTATATATATTTTTGGGGGATATTTATTATAGCAAAAAGTAAAAAATATTATTTTTTTCAAAATTGTCCCTCTATTTTTATTTATAGCGCAAAAACTAAAAACTGCAGAGGTGATCAAATACCACCAAAAGAAAGCTCTATTTGTGGGGGAAAAAAAGACGCCAATTTTGTTTTGGAGCCACGTCGCACGACCGCGCAATTATCAGTTAAAATGACGCAGTGCCTAATCGCAAAAAGTGGCCTGGTCTTTGACCAGCAATATGGTCCGGGGGTTAAGTGGTTAAAAAAATAAAAATGTCCCACAAATTTATCTCACACCGCACAACAAGCTGAAAAAAATAAGAAATGCAACAGCTCCATCTCCATGGGAGGCTCCCGCTGAGTGACGCTTCTCCCCAGCTATAGAACAGCTGTGAGAAGAAGTGTCACTCGGCAGGAGCTTCCCATGGAGGTCGAAATGTTGCAGGTTTTTCTCTTTTTTCAGCTCGTCGGGCAGCGTGAGATGGATTTACATTGCGGGACATGTTTTCTTTAATAAAGGACAAAGTCTCCTGTCTTTTTTACAATTTTTGACACTTTTTTTGTGAATTGGTAGGGGTACAATGTCCCCGTTACCAATTCACATAGGGGAGGGCCAGGATCTGGGGGTCCCCTTGTTAAAGCCCCCTGCATGCAGACCCCCACAACTGCTGGGCAAGGGTTGTGTGGATGAGGCCCTTGTCCCCATCAACATAGGGACAAGATGCTTTGGGGGCAACTCCAAAGCACCCACCCCATGTTAAGGGCATGTGACCTGGTACGGTTCAGGAGGGGGGCGCTCTTTCATCCCCCCTCTTTTCCTGCGGCCTGCCAGGTTGCGTGCTTGGATAAGGGTCTTGTATGGATTTTGGGAGACCCCCACGCCAATTAAAAAAAAATTAGTGCAGGGTTCACCTTAATATTCATACCAGACCCAAAGCGCCTGGTAATGGACTCGGGGGAACCCATGCCATTTTTCTCAATGAGTTTTATCTATATTGCCGAGACCCGACAATTCATTACAAGTATAATTTTGCTGTGGTATTGTTCTAAACATAGGAACAATGTGCCACTTTACAGGCATACTATAGACACCTCCAGGCACAATATTTAAAGGAATATTTCATTTTTATTATTTCACTTTAAGCATTATTATAATCATTGCTCCAGAAAAAACGTCTGTTTTTAAACTTTTTTTGCTATGATACATGTCCCCTGGGGCAGGACCCAGGTCCCCAATCACTTTTTAAGGCAATAACTTGCGTATAAGCCTTTAAAATGAGCATGTGTTTTTTCATGTTAGTATCCCATAGATTTTAACAGTTTTCCTGCAGCTTTAGAATTTGCCGCAAACACCGCATAACAGGCGAACACCTGATGTTTGAGTCAAACTTACGTTCGACTCGAACATTAGGCTCATCCCTATTAGCCATGTTAGGCATGTAAAATTTCTACATGTACTCTAAATTCAGAAATATATTAAAAAAGGTTCAATTCACAAAGCTTTAACACAATGAAAATAATCTTTATTTTAGTGACATGACAGTTATTTTCAAATCTTGTTGGGCTCAGCTAAAAATAACTGAAACTTTCGAAAGTAAGCATCTTTATTCTGATATGTTAGATTTGTGAATTGCAACAAAATTGTTAATGCAATCTTAAAGCGCTCCCTAAACATTGCATATACTAATTTTGGTGCGGTGAAATGTTAGAACCCCTGTTAGGCTTCCATTACTGAGTCCATTCTAGGTAAATTATCTCTCTCCATTTGTCCTAATCACTATTATCATTACAACTGAAAGTGAGAGAAAAATTCTTTTTACCAGTTGTTACCAGAATAGGACGTTTGTTCTGATGACAATTGACTAAGGACGGATTAGATTCATGGTGGATTTCCTCTTACTTCCCGATGTGAAGAAAGGGCAATCTCTTGAATAGTAAAATAGTAGACAGGGGTTTTATCTATTCCCTATTCCATCAATTGGAAAAAATATTTAGATATATTTGTCATGGAATAAACCAATCATGAGAAATACAAAGGTTATTATTGCAGACCACCATCTGAAAATGGTAGCTGGCAGCTTGTCATACTTTTAGTGATATGGGATAAATACACATGTTACATCAGAACTTCTGATTTATTTAATTGTTCCATGTCAAAGTACTAAAGCCAAGGGGGCAGATCCACAAAGAAAGTACGCCGGCGTATCTACTGATACGCCAGCATACTTTCAAATTTCCTGCGTCGTATCTTTGTTTTGAATCCTCAAAACAAGATACGACGGCATCTGGGTTAGATCCGACTGGCGTACGTCTTCGTACGCCTTCGGATCATAGATGCAATTCTTCGGTGTCCGCTGGGTAGCGTTCCCGTCGTTTTCCGCGTCGAGTATGCAAATTAGCTATTTCCGACGATCCACGAACGTACGTCGTCTCTAGTCTGCTTTTTTCGGCATATACAGTAGTTAAAGCTGCTATTTGGTGGCGTACGCAATGTTAAGTATGGCCGTCGTTCCCGCGTATAATTTAAAAAATTTAATTTTGTTTGCGTAAGTCGTAATTTACGTCCACATCAAAACAATGACGTCCTTGCGACGTCATTTAGCGCAATGCACGGCGGGAAATTTAGGGATGGCGCATGCGCAGTTCGTTCGGCGTGGGGACGCGCTTCATTTAAATGAAACACGCCCCCTACTCGCCGATTTGAATTACGCACCATTACGCTGCGAGAGATAGACTACACCGCCGTAACTTACGGTGCGAATTCTTTCTGGATTCGAAGCAAACAAAAGTAAGTTACGGCGGCGTAGCGTATCTCAGATACGCTGCGCCGGGGCAGATCTTTGTGGATCTGCCCCAAAGTATCAGCAATGCAGCCAAGCAAATTTCAGAAAGGGGTTTAGCATTTGCATTGTACATGGTTTTTATTATTATTTGGGGAGCTTACATTTTTGTTTTATTTTTTCTAAAGCTAATAATCTTAATCAAATGTTTATGGGCACCTTTAGTACATTTAGAATATAACATACCGTTTTAAGGTACTTGTAATGGTACAGAAAAAAGATCAGCTTCTCCTCATTTGGCCAGGTATAATTGGATTGGGCAACACTCATGAGTCTATAAGCACTCCCCAACATTTCTAGGACAAGCCAGCGCTAAGACCTCTCAAAATAGGTAATGTCAGACGAAAGAGTTGATCACACAGAAACTGGTGGTGAGAGAAACTGATGATGCCATAGGCTAGTGGCAGAGATATCACTTCCCTTCGCTTTTATGTGTCATTTGAAACTTGTCCACACTACCCACATTAAGGGCGAAACTGTGATATCTTATGAAAACATACTGAGTAAACAAAGCAGGGACAAAAAAGAGGTGGTTATAATTGTCCTTCAGAATGGGACTCCAGTAGGACAGAAGCAACAGAAGCAGCAGTCGACACAGCCAGCTGGAACCTGCAACAACTTTCAACCATGTCGGTCACAATGTGCCAAACAATGGGCTTCATCGTCTCAGCCCTGGGTTTTGCTGGAATCATTGTAGCCACAGTACTGGATATGTGGAGCACACAGGACCTCTATGATAATCCAGTGACTGCTATATTCCAGTACCAAGGCTTGTGGAGAAGTTGCGTCAGACAGAGCTCAGGATTAACAGAATGTCGACCCTACTTTACCATTCTTGGGCTACCAGGTTAATTTACTCACTAAATTGCATATTCTGCTACTGTATATTCATAATTGTGTGTATATGTGTGTATTTTCTTCTTCATCTAAGAATTATTTAATTTAGGAAAGATTTATATTATATAATTAAGATGATTTTTTTTGTTTATAGTGGCAATAAAAAGAAAAGTAAAATTAAATAGTAATAATCATGATAAATATTATTAATAATATAACTAAAATAGTTTTATTTTACTTATTGATGCAGTTTTAACATATTTAGCTCTTTGGGGTATATTTATAAAGTAGTGAATTTAACACTCGCATAACATTCATGTAGGTGAATCACTTACTGTAATTTAAAGCACATGCACTAGGAAAATAAACCCATGGTGAATATTTGGTAAATGTCACATTTACCGCTTTATAACTATACCCCTAATAATTTTTACATGGATCAGTGATTAAGAATTATTGTAATTTAATTAATCTAGATTATGAATAACTGTCATTAAACCTTCAAGGGTTTTTGGTGATAAATTGCTCTCCATTTTTGAAATTTGCTTGCACACACTGGGGATGATTTGCTAAAACTGCAGAGTGCAAAATCTGATGCAGCTCCTAACTTCACTTTGTTTAATTAAGCTTTGACGAAAAACCTGGAAGCTTTCTATGCAGAGCTGCACCAGATTTTTCACTCTTCAGTTTTAGTAAATCAACCCCACTGTCTCTGCCTTAAAATAATTGTTTAGGACTTAACGTTCAAATCCCAAGTTTTTATTATCTACTATTAAGTGTGGTTGAAGGTTATTGGCATACTTGTGTGCTGGCTGTGGAATGGGGAATGACTACTTCAAATCTTTTCAAACTGTTATCAGGGTAAAATTCTCTGTGTGTAGAAAAGCAACGACATTATACACAACATATTTTTGTTCTCCATAGCTTCTCCTCTATGTTTTGTAAATGGGGCAATGGCTTTCAGTATGTGAGGGCTGATAAAACCTCCCCCACCAACTGTGAACCTGGCCTTTTGTTTTCCAAAGGCAGAACATATCTTATCAGCCTTGATTCAGGTGTACTGGCTCTTATCGGCAATTTCCTTTTAGTTATGCATGATTTCTTTGCCACCCACACCCTGTTGATGAATAATGGGTTTTAAATAAAGAAATAATGAGCTTCAGTTTGCATGCATATCTTTATTTGGAAATATTTAAATATTTTATGGTTTTACTAGGATGCTGCATGGTATTGGAGAATAAACATATTTTTCTTGTTGAAGAACTTCTGTTGGGTTCAATACTGACATTTAATTATAATGTCACTCTTTGTATTTGGTTCTAATTGTCTATGCTTATTAGTCAGGATCTGGTCTTGTTATGTACACAACATAAGTGGTCTCTGAATATTAATTTATTACTATGGAAGTTTACTTAGAAGTAAATTATTTAAATCGTTTTTCCCCATATTTCCAATAATAAAACAAGCCGTATCTTTAGCCATATCTTAAGAGATGTAAATTACATTTTTAAAATCTTTCTACTAGTTTATTTATTTACAGCTTTAGCAAATCAGTACAAATATTGCAAATCATGTCACTAATATGCATATATAACTGTATTAATTAGTATATTTAGTAATGTATCATTCAAAAGAGAAAATAATAACATAAATTGCAAAATTAAAAATGTAAACAAGGTCTTAAATTTATTAGAAAATATAAATTGAGCCCATCATGATTTTAGAATGATCTAGAAGTGCATACAAGAAAGTCATATTATGAAGGAAAATAAACACACTAATATTAATATGAATTCTCCATCTCTCTCCTGCAGCAATGTTCCAGGGAGTCAGAGCATTGATGATTGTAGGCATTGTTCTAGGAGCAGTCGGTTTGCTTATAGCAATTTTTGCCCTAAAATGTATCAGAATTGGAAGCATGGAAGACGCTGCCAAAGCCAACATCACTCTTACATCTGGAATATTGTTCATCGTAGCAGGTGAGCTACTCCTTTTTTTGGTTCTGTATTTCACCTTTTAGTCTGGGAGATCTACAAAAAGTCTGTTGCATGGTAAGTAATAGTTCCTACTAAATGTTGGATCCCAAGAACTACTCCATAGAAGCCATGGCTCTATAACGTTGGGCTATATTTGCACTATACACAAGAATTTCTGGATGTGCAGTTTGGCTGTTTGGGGTGTAAAGGAATAAATTGCATGGCTCCAATCCTGAAATGAGAAATAATCTTATTTTTGGGATATGCGATAGCTAAGACATGTAATACCTTCTATTTTATGTTTACTAGCTAATGCACTGATTCAGTTGGAGGGCTTTTCTATTCCTTTAGTCCTCTTTCCCCATACCCTGTACAGTATACAGTTTCAGTGTACAGTGATATACTGTAAACTGTAATAAACCTAATTTGACATCATTCTATTGCACTAGATAGTAATGCGGCATACATACAACTTTTTTTTCATGACGAGAAAAATTCCATTTTTTTAATTGGTCGTTAAAAACGTTCATGTGTAGGCTGCAGGGCATTTTTCTTGATGATTAAACATTTAGAACATGCTCTATTTTATCCCGTCGTGAAAAATAGTCGTGTGTACGCTTTAACGATGGGGGAAAAAACCATGCATGCTCAGAATCAAGTATGAGATGGGAAACTAGCATAATCAGCCCAAAGGGTGGCGCCATTCGAATGGAACTTCCCCTTTATAGTGCCGTTGTACGTGTTGTATGTCACAGCGCTTTCCTCGAGCATTTGTTATCACGATCGTGTGTATGCAAGGCAGGCTTGAGAGGAATCACGTTGAGAAAAACATTGTTGTGTACGCGGCTTTAGATTTATTTCCAACTGACTAGGTGTTCATTTGAAATATCCATCTGGTGCTGAGAAATTTTAAAACAGAAATTATTAATTTAGCATAAAATCCTGAAAATATATATAAGTATATTTAAAGAAAATAAATGTTATTAAAGCAGCCAGAAATCTCAGCAACATCCACTAAAACAAACTAAATTTTAAAGTTGAAATAATATATTTGATCAACCAAGTAAATATTGACTCAGATTACAAATGTACATTATTGGAGTAAGGACTGGAATAACCTGACACAGCTTTCAGAGCACATGAGAAAATGTATTAATTGAAAGGGGGGGAAAACAGAGGTAAGGGAAAAGGTACCTGTGGTAAAATGTTAGTGTAATAAATTAAGATTAGCAACACCAGTTTCCACTTTTTTGGCTGGTCTGGTTAAAATGTATTCTAGTTTTATCTTGGTATTTTATCCCTACTTAAAAATGCATGATATGTATTTATAATAACATACTGTAGGAAATTAAACGAAGACTACCATCCATTCACCAATAAGTTAGAGGGTAGAATGTCTGAGGGACATTCTTACTTCAGCCAATACATAAGTATCTCTATTAGGGTTCTTTTATCAAAACCTAATGGAGTAACTGTCTAATACAGCCTCTATTGCCTCACATCACCCAGTTAGATTTAACTATTAAATTGGATTAAATTGATGACACCATTGAGGCACCACTTCATAGGTTCCCAGAACACTTGATAAATATAGGTGACAGTTTTTTTGCAAAGGGGAACTATGGGCCAGATTCTGATACATTTACGTTTCTCCACGGCAGCGTAACATATCCCATTTACGTTACACCGCCGCAGGTTTACAGCGTAAGTGCCTGATTCACAAAGCTCTTACCTGTAAACTTGCGGCGGTGTAACGTAAATCCGCTCGGCGCAAGCCCGCCTAATTCAAATGGGGCGGGCACCATTTAAATTAAGCGTGTTCCCGCGGCAAACGTACTGCGCATGCTCCGTCGGGAAAATTACCTGACGTGCATTGCGCTAAATGACGTTGCACGGACGTCATTTGTTTAGACGTTAACGTAAATGGCGTCCAGCGCCATTCACGGATGACTTACGCAAACAATGTGATTTTTTAAATTTCGACGCGGAAACGAGGCCATACTTAACATGGCTTAGAACACCTAGGGCTCAGCCCTAATTTTACGACGCGTATCTCGATGGAAACGACGTAAAGTTAGAGCGACGGGTAACGCGGACGTTCGTGGATCGCCGTAACTAGTCATTTGCATATTCTACGTCGACCGCAATGGCCTCGCCACCTAGCGGCATAGAATTGCATCCTAAGGTCCGACAGTGTAAGTCAATTACACCTGTCGGATCTTAGGGCTATCTATGCGTAACTAGGACGGGCGGATCACAGAGATACGACGGCGTATCAGGCCCTATATTTGTGTCGGGTCAATTTTATTTAATCTAATTGTTTGTCTATACTTATTTTTTTTTATTTTTTTATTTCTATGTATTTTTATGTTTTAAAAGTAAATGTTTAATGCAAGGTACATCCATGAAACAATGGCTACAGAGCACTGTGTAAATTCTAGAAAAACATTGCACAGCATAAGCTGGTTACTTTTAAACTCTCTGGGCCATATTCTCTAAGATTCTAGGCGGGCGGCGCGTAAGCCATTTACACTCCGCCGCCCCAACCTACAGGAGCAAGTGCTGTATTCCCCAAACACTTGCTCCGTAGTTTGGGGCGGCGGAGTGTAAATGGCCCGGCGTATCCACGCGTATATCCAAGGGGGCGGCTTGTATTTAAATTAAGCTCTCCCCCGATTCTAACGAACTGCGCATGCGCCGGGCTTAAAATAGCCCAGTGCGCATGCTCCAGTTCTCGGCGTAAAACGTCAATGACGCTGACGTGTGCGTCATTGACGTAAAGTCGTATTCAATAACGACTTAGTAAAACAACGTACCCGACGGGAAAACACGACGCGGACCCGACGCCATACTTAACATGGCCTACGTGGGACTTGCGTAAACTTACCCCTCATATAGCAGGGGTAAGTTTACGCTTACGCAAACGACGTAAGCAACGGTTACGCGACGCAAATTCGTTCGGGAATCGGCGTATCAGGCTCATTTGCATAAACAAATGAGATCTGAACGTAAACGCCACCTAGCGGCCGGCGGAGTAATTACATTTAAGATCCGACAGTGTAAGTGACTTACACATGTCGGATCTTCAGTGTATCTATGCGAAAATGATTCTAAGAATCACTCGCATAGATACACTGGCCAAAAAAGAGAGATACGATGGAGTATCCTGAGATGCTCCATCGTAACTTTACTCAGAATATGGCCCTCTATCTCTAATTATAACCGTGAATAGCCACCCTCTAAGGAGGTGAGCTATTCCCCTGACTTATTCAGTTGTGTAGGTAAATATAAGATTGACCTAGTATCATTCAGAAAAACAGTTTAGGATAGCCTGGAAAACACAGGAAGAAAAGTGTAAATGTCCATCTGCTTGCTGAAAATAGAAATACAAAATATCAACATGAAATTATTTTTATAAAAAAAAGTCTATTCATGTCAGTCCTGATAAGTAAAGAAAGACAATATACAAACTACAAATTGTATTTAGTAGAGAGAATACATGTGCATAGCATACAGGATGCTATGACAGATATTAATCTCTTATATGACTGTCAAATGTCAATCTGTGATAATATTATATGATCCTTAATAATGTTCATATGATAATATGTCATAATAATCTATGAGCTTTTATATTGTTCATATGATAATATATAATAATAATAATCATATATGAGCCTTACTATTTTCCATATGATAATATGTGACAAAAAAATATCATACATATAGTCCAGCTGATAACAATAAATACAATACTTAATGCTATGTTTCTATGTAATTGAAACATTGAGATCAGATTGTGTTGATTGTGTTGATGATTAGTTAATAGATTACTTGTATTTTTTGTAATTAAAGTAACAAATATGTCTTTCCTACCTAATCTGTGTAATGGCTTTGCAAAAAGCAGCCCGACCCTCCCCTTCTTGTGTCCCCCGCCAGCGCTTGTGGCTTTCCCCCCACAGAGTGGCAAGTGGCTTGCTATGGGGGTGCTTGAGCATGCTTGCTCCTAAGCCAGCTCTGTGTGTCCATAAGACACACAGAGGGAGGCTTGGCCCCACCCCTTGCTCTCTCCTTGCTGCCTCTGAGTGACAATGGCTTATGCTGTGTCTGAACAAATGAGGAGCCAGAGAGCAGAGAGAGACCCTGCTCCCATGCACATCACTGGATTGAGAGGTAAGTATTTAGAGGGTGCTGGGGGGCGGGGAGGGAATGACTTGCTGAAAGTTTTTTTATCTTAATGCAGAGAATGCATGAAGGTCAAAAACCTTCCTTTAGAACCGTTTTAAAGGTATTTTAATATGACTAACATGTTTCACTTTATTTGATGAGCAAATAATGTTTACATGTTAGCAGCTGTTAAAACCGAACAATAAAATGCCCACAACATATACTGATCATTGTTTATTCCATATAATACCAAGGACATTTAACTCCCGTTAGATTTTTTTCAACAATCATATTTTTATGTTGAGTGGATGATTAACATTCCAGTGTCATTAATAGCATATAGAATATTTTTTAAACATCTCCACTGAGGATGAAGTGACAGGACCTCCATACATCCTTTGTCAACAAAACAAGCTGGGACATGCTGATAATATCATAAGAATGTTTACCAAACCATTTTTTTTAAAGGATCGTAGGCTAACTCATTGATCAATATTTGTGTTTTCGTGCAGCTAAATGTCAAATGTAAATATGGTTCTATTAAGTCACATGTAACCAGCCTGTTAAAGCAAAATAAAAACTATAATGGTTCTTTTTTTTTTTTTTTTGCAGATTGCATATTTTTTTACTGACGTTTTTATCTTTTTTTTTAAGTATTTGTATACAATCTTTGTTTAGCAAATAAACATTTAGTACATGGGATTCATGGAGTATTTTGGGCTTTCTAAAGTGAAAGCAAAGCAGAGGCTGTTTTCTTTCAGGCTTTCTTTTAGAGAAACTTTTGACCAGTGGCGTACCAACTGGGGGTTGGGGGGGCGGTCCACCCTCGGGTGCCATATCACCTAACAAAACCAAATTAGAATCTCTTAACAGCCAGCATGTTTTATATCTGCAAAGAGATTTATAATTCCTTACTTTGATTGCCATTTTCCATGGGGTTAACCACACTATAAGTTTGGGTACCAAACGTAGAACTGCAATTTTAATATTGTACATTAAACAGTTTTCTAATCTGAAACTTTTTACCATAATAGATAAGGCGGAAAAAAATCGTGAATAACTGTATATTTATGGTATACAGTACAGACAAAATTAATACTTAAAGCAGAACTAAACTCTCTCAAACAACATTAACTATTTTTAATTCTTATGCTACAGTTTATTACCATTTTAAAATTAAAAAAGTGATATGACTTTACCTTTTACTCATTGTCTTCCCCTTATTTTATTTTTTAAGGTCTCTGTTCAATAATTGGTGTTTCTGTCTTTGCCAATATGTTGGTGACTAACTTCTGGATGACCACGTCTAGCATGTACACAGGTGGCGCCATCAGTGGTATGGGAGGGATGGGAGGCATGCAGACACTCCAGACAAGGTATGCCTATTTAAAATCTCTGTATTGTAAGATAGGATTGATGCCTGTAATAATGACCACACCAATTCTCAATAAACATATGTATATGTTACATTTTCTAACACATATTTTTGTACCCTTTCAACAGATACACTTTCGGTTCTGCTTTATTCGTTGGATGGGTTGCTGGTGGTATTACATTGATTGGTGGTGTCATGATGTGCATTGCATGCAGAGGTCTAATGCCTGAAGAGACTACGTAAGTCACCCTAAACACTACAAAAAATAAATGCTATGCAGAAAACTCTATACTAAAATCTATACTAACTGCAGATGAATTATATTTAATGAGATGAATTGTGTTAGAGCTAATTGGTCCATTTTAGCTTCAGTCAGTAATTGAAAACTATTTATATTGGAAAACATGATATATGGGAATAAGGTGCTAAAGAAAGCATTACAGATGAACCTTCAAATGAATAGGGGAAGCTTGGTAGATATCATCTCTCTTTCCTTTAGATCTGAATACTAGATTCTGGAGTATATGTTTTTATTCATGTCTGTAATAATTTGTCTTTTTCATGCAGTTACAAAGCAGTTTCCTATCATGTGTCAGCCAAAAGCCCAGGATACAAGACATCAGCATACGAGGATAAGAGCAAGAAGTCTATATACAATGAGTCAAGGAAAAGCGAGGATGGAAAAAGCTATCCATCCAAATATGACTATGTGTAAACTTTCATTTGTCCCCATTAGTCTACCGAGACTTGAGTGTTTTTGTAATGCAAACTAAAGAGCCTTCTTATTCAGAAATTTGCTCAGTTAGGGCACAAAACAGAAAACATTTTCCAGCTTATAATATGAAGGCCTTTATGGGCGCAATTAAAATGACATTATATTACATTGTAATAAATGACGCTAGTTATTTTATCACTTAGTAGCACAACTAATATTCTGTTCTAGACCATTACAACTAAGTAATATTAAATAAACATATAGGAATAGGGAAGTTATTAACAAGCAGTATATAGATGCAGAAAATTATAAAAAAAAGGAACAGAAAGCTGTGCACCTATCTGTAGGTGTGCCACTAATGCCACCCAAAAAATGTCTCATTATTGGTTTTGGTTGGAGTAGAGAAGGATTATGAATTTTAACTTGAAGAATAGAGATGTACTGTTAAGTCCCTTTTTAGACTGTGTGTGTGTGTTTCAAGCATCTAATCAATTTTGGCGAGTTTGTATATGTTAAATTCCTTTCCAAAGGGGGAAAAAATTAACACAAGTTACATGTACATACCTTATATATATGGGAGTTTTTATTTGTCAATTGTATATCCTCAGCATATTCATACTTGGTAACTGCCCCAATAGTTATGGTTAGTTGCTAGGAAATTTGTTTTAGATAGAAGTATGGATTAATAAATACTGTATATATACTGTTATATAGTTTGTACTTAATGTTTTGCTAGTTCACAAGCATCTCCATTTATTTGGATGCAGTATGAAATATGCAGTATATTGTAAAAGTCAAAATCCAATCTAAAATGTTTTGTAATATGAATTTATTTTAGCAGACTAATGACAAATTGCACCTTGGGGTTTAAAAATATGTTTACAGAAACATTGCAAAACTTATTGTATGTAGTGCTAAACTCCTAAATTGATTATTTCCCATGTGAATATTTTGCAGATATTGTGGGACTATCTTGTCTTTTTACCTCTTTTTCATGAGAAGGTGCACCAAAATATAACAGCCCAATTACTTGAACTTTATTGAGTTGATTTAAAGACAGTTTACTTATCAATGCAAATAAAGAGAAGCTGTGTACACTTCAATTGCCCGGCCACTTGCAATCAAAAATTCCTGCCCATTATTGGGTATTTAAGGTGAACACAGCTTCACTTCAATTACTTAGGCCGGCCATACACGGAGCGAGTTTCTTTCTTGCAACCACGGGTTGCAGGGAAAAAAATTGCTTTATTCCCCCATCAACACAGACAGTGTTGATGCGGGAATCCCTCCTGCTGGGCCATTGTCTTCTCCTGGGGCAGGGGAAAGCCATCCCAACTGGGATAAGACATTGACTATCGCTTGCAGCTGTTGCAGCCCCTAGTGAAAATAACAAGAGAATCCAGCAGGCTGGTTGTACCAAAGTTGATCGATTGATCAACCTGATACATTCAGCCTGCCCATTATCTCTTCGAATCTCGGCTGGTTCCTAGATTTGAACCGTGTATGGCCGACCTTAAAGTGTTACTAAACCCACAACATTAAAATCGGTGTGTATATACTGTAAAGCATGCTTGTTATACTTACTGTGGAACCTAAGAGGTTAATCCTTTGCATTGTGTATGAAGGATGTCTCATCATGTCTCTCTGATCCTCCTCTTCTTCCACTGTCTCTAAAAAAAATAACCTGATATCTACAGAGCCAGGGGATGGGCTGCACATGCTCAGTTTGGTGTGTATTGCTAGAGAGTTTTTTTTATTTTTCTTGGGAGAGTGCATGTGATCAGCACAGGGCCAATCAGCACTGTCCAGACATGTCCAGACAGAGGATCGGGGGTGAATGAAAACTCCTCCTACAAGCTTTACAAGGGACTGATAGAAGTCACAAGACTGCTATATGCTGCTGATAAGAAAAGGTATTTAACAGTTTATATTTACTAAAATAATTGCATTTCCATGTTCTGTGTACTGTGGGAGACCAGATGTTGTGCATGCAGGTTCTGGGTTTAGTAACACTTTAATGAACATTAACTTTGTAAAAGAACAGCCTCTACTCATTTCATTTAGTAAATTCATTCCTCTATGTATGTAGAAATTATTTTAAAATGTATAAGATCCTGCTATTTTATGTAAAGTAGGAACACCTCATCCAGATATTTTTAACTAGTTGCTCACCACTGTTATAAACCTACAAACTTTTAACACTTTTATTCTTTCAATTTATACTTTCTTAAAACTTGTAAAAAAAAACCTCTTAAAAATTCCATACAAAAAAAAGGTAAAAAGTATGCAATCCAAAATAAGTTTCCCTCACAGGTGGTCAAGGTTATAAACATGGAAATTTTGTTATAGAACATTCAGGACAGGAGAGAGAATTTAAAGGAGTTTCAACAGCCTTTGAATGAAGCAATTGCTATTCATATTTCGGTATCTGCTATATCTCAGTTCATTCCTTTGCTGGCATAGCTCCTGCAAACTTGATGCAACAACATTTCCTCCTGTAAATTTAAAATGACATAAATTCAGATTTTACATACTGTAAAAGTTCTATGACGTTTATAGCAAAGCAAGAAAGAGGCATTGAGGAAACATCTCTATTGCATTTTGAAAGCCAAATACAGACTTTTCTAGGATTTTATTGTCATATACAATCAGTGAGTTGTACCATTTTAAGCTTCTATGGAATATCACTACCGTTTAATTTGCAATTCTATTCCTGTTCTTTGAATAAAGATGGATTTCATTTCAAAAAGCCCTGTACTTTTCCATGTTAACATAAATATTGGATAAGATAGAACTGTGTTTTTTTTTCTCTGCTGCACTGAATTGTGATAGTTCTAGAAAGCTTGATATCTTATTTGTAACATCACTCAAAAAAGAAATGAATTTTAAATAATTTTAAAAAATTGTAATTTGATTACCTAGATTAAAGCATTGTATTAGTTAGGTTTTGAAATGAAAGTGTATATATAATAAATAATATTATGGCAAAGTGAAATAATGGTACCAGTAAACCCTAAGGGGAAGAAGATAATTTATCTTAACCATTTCTGTAACATTAGCAGTGGCATGGTCTTTTTCAGTCAACATAAAATGTACATTAAATAATGCTTTATGATCTTTTAAAGCGCAGCTGCATTTTCAGTTTTCATTTGCTAACTGTATTTCAGGTATATCAAAAGAAATGCATAGCCATACACTTTATTATTTTAGAAAGCAGCCACATTGTGCAGTACCCTGTTGAGTCACACTTAAAGCTCTGCTATCAGCAGAGCTCCTACCCCTACTGAATAGAGCACTCTATCTCTGACTCAGCAGGTGGCGCATCAGGACTCTGCAGTGAGACCACTGCTTCCAAAAAGAGAATGAGGTTAAAATCAGTGTTTGCTGGAAACACCCATTCAAGGTATTCCTGTATACCCTTTATGGACCAAAGCAATTTTTAAATTTCTACGACCTGTTTTTTTTTTGTACTTTTGTCATTACTTCAGATAACACACACTGTTTTTTGGGGAAAAACTAGGCTTTCATTTGTCAACATTGCTTTACAAACATTTTTTGTATTTTCTATAGAATCTACAGCCAAAAAGAGAAATTAAAATGTGTTTTTTTTTTCTGTTTTGACCAGTGTTAGCTCAAAAAAAGTTTTTACTGGAAATAAAAAAGTATACATTGTGTTCTATAATCTGTTTAGTTTAAAAAATATATTACTATGCTGTTACTGGTACAAAGCATGCCAGTTATTTTTATATATATATTTTTTTAAATCTTGTGCATTTTTATGTTAAAAGAATAGAAAAAAAAACAATAACAAGGAAAATGTTAATCAGAGGCAATTAGGGTTAATATGGGGTTAAATAGGGATACATATCATTTGAAAAAAAAACTTTTAAGCTATCATATGTCATATGCAGATGGTAACACCTTTGATCTACATATGAATACAAATTTAAATACAATGAAACAATATAATAATTCATTGTATTCACTCAATGACATTTGCAGACTATCTTCAAATGTCTTTTTACACAAGAGCAGCTACATTTTGACAGCCATTCCTGCTATGTAATACAAAGCAATTCCTGGCTGTCATTGACACCCAGTAATTGCTGGTAATAGTAGCAGGTGGGCAGTGGCAGATGAAGAGGTGCTGGACATATAATATGCTTCCTAAAAACTTGGTTAAAGTCTTTTAGGATGCATCTCTTATGATCCAAATCCTTAAGTGGTTAAAGGAAACCTTACCTTGTTGGATTGTAAGTGTAATCACTTTTCTAGCAAATCTCAGTAAAACATTTAGCATATGGCCATTGTACCCCCTCCCCTCTATCTGAGCGCAATATATATATATATATATATATATATATTGATAAATATATTTAGATAAAGTGTAAAAATGCTTATGTTGTGCTGTTCACTATGTCATGTTCTATTACTTTTTTTTTTTTTTTATATCATATTGTAGTGCTAATAAAATGTTATGTAAATTAAAAATTTGACAACAAGTTTTTGTTACTGCGTTCGAATACCGTGAGGTTGATTTGCTAAGGGAGTAAGGCATGTTCATTTAGTGAACTCCCTGTTCTCTTTTCAAAAATCAATGTTAGCGAATAACGTGAAGCTGTCTTCATTATGAATAGTTGTGTGCTAGCCCAAAATCTGTTTTTTAAATGTTTCTAGCACATAATTGGGTATTAACAGTTTCACCTTATCCACTAACATTCACTTTGCCCAGTGAACATACACTTTGCTGTGTTAACAGTCTCTGCCCCTATACCAAATTAACCCCACTTCTTTGATAGTATCATTTATAGAAAATGTTCTACCATTATAGTTTATATTGTAGTTATTCAACAATAAATCTGAAAAATGGTAAATGTTGTTCAGTGTTTGCTTTCTGCTTTGCCTGATTTAAAGGACATTCAAACATTTCAATTTTAAAGTGAAAAAGATAATTGCCTGGACACAGCCAATGTCAACATTTGGTAAAAATAGATCAGTGAAAGTACACACACCACAGATGGCCATACGGGTATAATTGATTAAATCATATTTTATTTATACTTACTGTCAGAATGTATCTAACATGTTTTCTCTAAGCTATTGAGAGTGAGAATCCGTGCAGCTCTTGCAAAGCTCTTATAGCATTATGGATTTGTCTGCTATAAATTCACAAATGGCAGAAAAACACAAGACATTTATAGGCACAAGCTCAATTCAAATACACAATATGATCTCAGGTAGATTTAATTTTGTTTTTTATTTCATATTAGCCTGATTGGTTGAAAGAAACCAGAACAAGAATGTGGGTTGGTTCAGGGTTTGTACTGATTTGTTTGCTCCAGCAGTCACTGTACCATGTAACATTTCAAAATTCAGAACATAGATGCTTCTTAGCCTAGAAAGCTTGAAGTTGAGATTATTATATAATATATATAACTTCTCATGGTTTTGTTCTAGACACATTAAAATGCCCATACTTCATGCTCTTATGGGAAAGACTAGCTTTTAAAAAATTATTGATCCAGATTATGTATCGGTATAACCCCTTTATATAGCTAAAACCTTTTAGATAAAAGAGCCCAAGGATATATTCAATGGAACCTTATTGCATAGTTTTGAATTTAACATTTAGTTTCAGCTCCCAGTTGGGTACATTCGATTTGCAATATCTACTTCATATTTTTTCATTGAAAATGCCGTGAATGGCCTGTACTTATACTAAACCGAAAAAAAAAAAAGCCTTTGACCGAACACCTACGCAAACATATACAAGCAAATATTTTAGCCTTTCAATTAAAAATGGACAGCAGAACAACAGTCAACAGAAACCTAGCTTGCACACTGTTCCTGCCTTTATCTAAGTAGCACCCTAATGTTGACTTAGTTAAGTCGACCAGTAGATAATTGGAGTGTTATCTGGGCTTTCACATCAACCACCCAACCCTGTTATTCCATATTGGAATGACTTATCATTTCCAGATGTAATTCCTGAGTCATGTTGCTTTCAGAGATAAGCTGTGAATACCATACTACATCCCTTTTTTAACGTAAAGAAAAGAAAGGAGACATATTTGTGTAGTTGCTTTATCAATGATAAATATTTGCTCACTTGTAAGAACAAGTCTAATTCTTATATGAAATGTATGTGTATTTTTTTTTTTCAAGTCAATGCAAACATAATAGAAGAAAATATATTTCTGATCAAATCATTAATAATCCATCAAAAAGTTTCATTTAGTTGTAGATAGCAATGTGAGGGGTTGGATTTTATGTCAGATTTTATTGCTCAATCTCAATATAATGATACATAAAGGAAAGGGTTCAAAATGAATAAAAAAAAATGGGAGGAGAGCCCAGTCACATGTTCCATCAAATTCACGTGATCAACTCTTCTCCAATCATAGAGTATTCTGCATTGTGTCAAAGGCAAAATTGTAGGACACCACAGGCACAACAACATGGCCTGCATTTTATGAATGGGCTGTGAAATGAAGGTTTTGATATGAACCTGCAGTAACCTCTGAAGCAATATCTGTTCTCTGTTATAGCTGAGCCCCCAAATGTGCTCTTTAAAGCATTATATAGATATTGTACCCTGGGAAGGAAAATCAGGAAAGTTCATCCCAATGCATTGTTGTGGAGCATCAGCCTTCTTATAAACCCTAGAACTAAGTAACAGCACACAAGGAGCTCTGCGTTCAGGTAATCTCTAGACTCTAGTTGCATATGCACCACTTACAGCCCCCTACAGTCAATCCAAATCTTGTTTTGTAAATGTTCAAATGTCCAGAAGGTAGATAGTACACAAACTGCATCTGTAGTTGTGAACTTCAGTAGTTTAAAAAACATTAATTACCTGATTGGATAAAATGTAAATTTATCAAAAATCCACAAAAATAAAAAAAATAAAAACTTGCCTCTACTTGCCAGAGTTTTCTGGCTTCTAAAGTACAGTTCATGTGATAACTGTATGTTTCTGAGCGATTCGTGGACTTGCTGGTAGGTGTGTACAGAGTATGTCAATGGAGGAAATTTTGCAACTGGGCATCCACATTTACAAGGCAATGAGGCACAATCATACCAGGCAGCATTATGTCACTTTAACCTTTTGCCAGCCTCTTCACAAATCGGAGGGGGAGCAGCTGGATGGGGAAGCCACCACCTTCAGTCAAGGCAGGAGTGATGAGGGTTTGGCATGGTCTTACACTGACCATGGAAGATATTATAGATTAGATTATAGTGCACAGTGCTTTACTATATTCCACCCCATTTTCTAAGTGCAAATAACAAATTAATTTATTGCAGTGCAAGTTCTAACAACAAATTACAAAAGACCAATTTTCATTTAAGGTGCTCAAAAAAGTCCTTAAAAGAGAAGTATGTTTTTTTTTCCCCAGACATACGTACCTAGGTGGATGCAGCATCATATCGATGC